>NC_133769.1:64872651-65154538 GCF_003597395.2 Chelonoidis abingdonii | reverse complement strand
ACCTCTATCATATCCCCCCTTAGTCTCCTCTTTTCCAAGCTGAAGAGGCCTAGCCTCTTTAATCTTTCCTCTCATGGGACCCTCTCCAAACCCCTAATCATTTTAGTTGCCCTTTTCTGAATCTTTTCTAGTGCTAGAATATCTTGTTTGAGATGAAGAGACCACATCTGTACACAGTATTCGAGATGTGGGCATACCATGGATTTATATAAGGGCAATAAGATATTCTCTGTCTTATTCTCTATCCCCTAGAAGGTCTCTTTCTATAAGTCTATAATATATAACTAAACTATTGTTGTATGTAAAGTAAGTAAGATTTTTAAAATGTTTAAGAAGCTTCATTTAAAATTAAATTAAAATGCAGAGCCCCCCCGACTGGTAGCCAAGATCCGGGCAGTGACAGAGCCACTGAAAATCAGCTTGCATGCCGCCTTCGGCATACATGCCATAGGTTGCCTATCCCTGTTTTAGATCCATGCTGTCTTTTTCTGTGTTGAATTCTAGGTGATTTTCTACCATCGGGGTGAAATCCTGGCTCCACTGAAGTAAAATGGAGTTTTGCCATTGCCTTAAAGGGGGTCAAGATTTCACCCTGTGTTTCCAGTTTGTGCTGTTGATTCTCCTCCCCTCTCTTCTGGGCTTTATTCTAGTACAATTGTTATAATTCATGAGAGGACCAGAGAGTACTCTGCTAAATGCCAGAACATCACTCTCCATCCTCGGCTTAGCCTTCGACAAAAGAACGGGACACAAGGGAAAAATAAGAGAAATTTCCTCTAAAATCAGAGAGGTAGACATGTTAGTCTGGATCTGTAAAAGCAGGAAAGAGTCCTGTGGCACCTTATAGACTAACAGACGTATTGGAGCATGAGCTTTCGTCGTGCAGCCGACGAAGTGGGTATTCACCCACGAAAGCTCATGCTCCAAAACGTCTGTTACTCTAAAAGGTGCCACAGGACTCTTTGCTACTTCTTCTAAAATGTTGTTTGGATTATCCCAAATAACCAAAGTTGTGACAAAATTTTGAAAACCCTGTTCACTACTGCCTTCTTCTAAATCTCAATTCTGTAACATAATCTACCCCTTGACTTTTAAGGATGTATGAAGAGTAACAATTCAACACATTTCACTCTGCCTGCAACAGGAAAGTGTACAAGGGATAAATTCAGACAACAGTGTCAAAGCCATAAAACAACCTCCTGGGCAACAGATGTCATTAGAATCCATTCTGGAAATGAAAAAATAATAATTCATAGATACTAGTAATAGACTGTTTTTGAGCAATGCTGCTTTGTTTTTTTTTCTTGGATTTAAGGAAATAGATGTAGAATATATTTTTCTTCACAGTAACTCTTCAAAAGAGATGGCTAGGAGTAAGGAAACTGACATTTCCCAGAACTGCATGCCATCAGATACATCTCCCTGCTCACCTAGAAGAATCTTCCAAGCAACGATGCAACCCTCGACAAAAACAAGGCTCCGCAGTGGAGAGGCAGAGCGGTTGCATTCCTACAGCCAGCAAATCATTCTCCCGTCCCTCCCATTCTGTTCTTGTGCCTAGTTCCTTTCTCTCCCACCCTCATGTCTCCTCTTATTCTTATACCCCGGCAAGGCGTCGCCACTGCCCCGCCACGCTTCAGCCTGCCTCTACCCATTTTCCTGCCCATGCCTCTGTCCGCCCCGTGTCCTGCTCCTTCTGCTGCCCCACACCTGTATGCTACTGCCTCTCTCCGCTCTTCTCCCTGCCTGCCCTTGATCCTTTCCCCCTTGCTGCCCCGCTCGGCAACTCTTCCCCAGTGCAGTAAAACACCTTTTGGGGACCTAGGGGCAGGCAAAGGGCGTTCCCCAGACTAACGAGTGAAGGTGCCGATCGCCCCCTGCTTTTCCCTCCTTGCATTGATGGACAGAGCCCATCCCCCTGCAGGGGGCCGCTCCCCTCCTTCTCCTTGGGCAGAGAAAAAAGCGACCCCAGGGAGTGACCGACGGGGGCGCACGGACCTGGTCCACAACCGTGGGGCGCACGGTAACGGCGAGGGGAGGGGCTGGAGGAAGATACTGAAGGGGGACGTGACAGGGGATAGAGAGCTCAGCTCCTGCACCTCGGGGCAGCCGCCCAGCGGCAGCCGCGCAGCTGCAAAGGGATGCGGAGAAGGGGGCGGCTGGCGCTGACCAGCCTCTGAGACGGGCGCGCCCCTCCCCGCCCCGCGGGATAAAGGCACCGGCCCCTGGCGCTCGCTCGCACAGAACCTGGGGGCAGCCGAGGCGCAGCGGCAGCCAGGGCAGCGCAGCAGCACCGGCACCGCGAGCGATCGGGGAGTGCGAGGGCAGGGTCCCGCCGGGCGGCACCATGCGCTCGAGGCACGCCAGCCCCGGGCCCACGGGTAGGCAGCGCCTCCGGGCCGGGAACAGCAAGTCCCAGTTGGCGGCTCCGGCGGCGTGGGTAAGACCCCCGAGCCCGGCGCTCGGCTCGACGCCGCCCATCGCGGCAGCTCGCGGCGGCCGGCTGGACCCGTAACGGCCCGGTACAGAGGACTGGCCAAGCTGGAGATATCGCCGTGCTGTCCCGCTGACTCGCGCGTGGCGGCGGTGGGGCAACGGCTCTCGTGCTGCTGGCGCTGGCCGCACGGCCGCAAGCCTCCGCGTGCACCTCTTCAACCGCACCTCACCTGGCCGACCTGCCGTGCCTTTCTCCAGGATTGTTCTGCTCGCAGCTTGCTGGACGTGCCTACGCTTCCACGGCCCGGACGCGCTGTGCCGGTGGTGAGGCAACGTGCACGTCTTCGGCAATGTTTCGCCTCCGGCCCTACCCTGCTGTTGCCATGACGGCACCGCTACGCACGTGGCCGTGTGGCCACCGCGCTGCAACCCCTCGCCAGCCGCACGCCGCTCCGCACGCCATCCATGGGTGCGGCCGCCCTGGCGCAATCTAGTCCTCGCTGCTCAGCACGCGAGCACAGTTAACTTCTCTTTCCAGCGGTCGCGAGCTGCGCGGCTCAGCAGCGTCACGACTTGCTGGTGCGCACTCGTGCACGCCCTTGGGGGCCCCGCCTGTAACGTCAACCTGGCATCCACCGCCGGCGTCTTTAGTGGCGCCCGTGCTGGTCCTGGCCCACCTCTACGGCTGCCATCTGCGGCCACCTCTGGTGGAACAAATCCGCGGAAGACCCGCCCGGCGCGGGGAGGTGGCGTGCGGGGCCCCCAGCAAGCAGGGGCGCGCCCGGCGCCGGCAGTGGCTGGGCCCCCCGGCGGCGCCTTCCGCTGGGGGCTTCTGCCCACACCGTGTGTCAGCAGCGTCGAGACCATCTCCCGGGCCAAGATCCGCACCGTCAAGATGACCTTCGTGATCGTCTCGGCGTACATCGTCTGCTGGGCGCCCTTCTTCACCGTCCAGATGTGGTCCGTCTGGGACCCGCAGTTCTCCTGGATCGGTAGGTGAAGGGAGGTGCTCTGGTTTACCTTGCTGCCATCTGGAGTGACTCCGCTCTCACACCGGAGTAACTCAGAACAGATTCCAAGTAGAGTACTTCCCCTGCCTTCTGGTGTGTTGGGGGAGCAGAAGGGCAATCCAGACTAAGGATTAGCTCTTTAGATGATAATGGGGAAATCACCTTAGTTTCACTCAGAGCAGCAAACCCTGCCTTTTTTACACTTAATAGTTTGCCGTTGATAGTTGCTATTATGATGGTGCCAGCTCTGACAAGGAAACCCCCCTGTTTCAGTTGTTCTTGGGGAACAATTTGGATAAAGGGGCTTTTGATTTTTAAGCAACTCTCCCTGTAAAACAAATGTGGAGTTCTGCTGAAAAACTGATGGCATGATTTGTCTCCACCTCAATTATTTCTTTAAGGAAACATGTTGAATAAAAATCATCATGTGCCTAAAAAAGTTTCTAAAGCTTGTGTCTGGGAGGGGTATAAACCTAGAGCCTGATCCTGTTTTCACTGAAGTCAATAACAGCAGAATCAAGCCCTTTAGAGATCTAGGGAAGATTCTAAAGTATACCACAGCTAAATAACCTTGAGGGGCTAAATCCTACAGTACATGGCTTATGAGTGTGTTCCATGAATAATAACTGCAGGACTGGGTGCAATGCCTTGCTGTTTTGCTTGTATTAGATCAAAACACAATGCTCAATTGATATGAGCAAATCCTCTTAAACTCCGTTCTATTACAAAGTAACTAGGAGTTTCTGTTTTTTGTTTTAAGTGATTGTTCTAAACCACTGGTTCTCAAATGGGGTTGCAAACCCTCAGGAGCAGGGCCGGCTTTAGGCCGATTTGCCCGATTCCCTGGAATCGGGCCCCGCACTTTAGGTGCCTTTTTTTATTCACCCCGTGGAAGTCTGCTCTGGGGGTCTTCAGTGGCATTTCAGTGATGATGGGGGTCCGCTCTGGGGGTCTTGGGTGGTACTTTGGCAGTGGGGGGTCCGCTCCGGGTCTTCTGCAGCACCAAAGGACCCTGCCCCCCCCACTGCCAAAGTGCCACTGAAGCCCCGGACTGCCGCCAAGTATTCAAATTGGACTCCGCAGTTAATAAAGCTGACCCTGCTCGGGAGGTTGCAACTTGGTTATGTGAGGAGTCGCAAGCCCTGACCCTGGTGCGCAGCTGTGAACTGCAAGCCCCGACAGCAACTGTGTGGGGCTGCGAGCCGTGACCCCAACCCTGGCCAGGAGTGGGGCTGCAGGGCAGTACTGGATTTACAGTGGTGCCACACCCAAACTAAAGGGGTCCTGGTGTGGCACCTTTCACTTTTGAGGGCAGCTGTCTCCTCTACACCTGCCCCGGCTCCTCTCCCCAACCGTTCACTCCACTCAGTTGGCCAGCCCAGGGCTCCTCCCCATCCCATGACACACAAGAGATCAGCTATTGGCAACTGCCAATCAGCTATTTGGCATAGGCAGCAGCCCTCATCAGCGCTTTGGCTGGCTGCAGCCAATCAGTTGTTTGGCACGAAGTCTCTGCCTATTAGCTGTTTTCCCTGCATTTGCTGAAGTTCCTAGCGGGCTCCCACCTCCCACTGCAGGCAGGTGTGAGTCCTTTTAACTTTCAGGGCAGAGGGAGCTTGGCTAGGGGGACAAGCAGCCAGGGCACGGCAGCTTCTGTGTTAGCTGCGGAGGGGTGGGGGAGATGGGGTGTGGGCAGCTTGTCAGCTGGGACTGGGGGGAGATGGGCAGGCAGCTTCTTGGCGGGCTGTTGGGGGGAGTACGGGCTGTGGGGTTTCTTGAGGACTGAGCCAGCCATTCTCAGCCCACTCCAGTGTCTCCCCCAGGACCTGTGCCCCTCTCCAACCAGGAGAAATGAGCTGCGGACCCCCTTAGTGCTGTGCAGGGGGACAACCAAAGAACATAGCTCCTTTACGAAAAGTTTGCCCTTGTGTTTGAGTGAACTTGGGCTGGGGCCATTAGCTTGCCCCCTCCCTGTGCTCCCTCCAGCCATTAGCTTGCCCCCTCCCTGTGCTCCCTGCAACCCCAGCCCCAGCTGCAGATGAGCAGCCTCTCCCAGCCTGGCCCCTGCCAGTGCCTGGATGGACTTTTCCCATGCAGGCTCTGAGAGCTCCCAACCCCTACGGTTCTGACCCAGGTCCCAGGCCTCCGCATCCCTTTCCCCGTGCATGGAGGGACAGGAGGGGGCAACACCCCACCAGTACTTCTATACGCATCCTCCCTGCGGGCTCTTCTCCAGGGCTGGCTTTCATGCCTGGCAAAGTAATGGTTGACCAGCTCAAAGCTGTTTCCAACTCTTCCCCCTCCCTCCTATCCAGATCAAGCCTGCCTGAGTAGCATTTCCTCCCAGAGAGGAAGTTTATCCCCCCGCACCCCAGATCAGCATCCCCTCCTCCTCATATCAGGAAGGATTGATTTCCTTCTCCTGGATCCACACCCCGCCCCCCTTCAGCTCCCAGAGAATTCCTACCATTGCATCCCCCCTCCCACAAAAGTTGCACTGTGGTGTGAGGGAGTCAGAGAGTGAGCTTCAAAGCAGGAGTGGGCTGCCACAATGGGGATGGGGAGGAGCTGGAGTGACACAGCAGCCACACAGCAGGATGAATGAATGGGACGTTTCTCTGTTGGGCTGTTGAATTAAATTTCTCTCTGTGTCAGGGTGGGCAGTTTCTGGACTGGCCGCAGGGGGTGGGGCTGGGGGAGACAGAGCTTCTTTGAGTGCATGCGGGGGAGCGGCCGCTAGACAGCCACCAGGAGAAGGGGAGCAGAGAGAGAGAAAGATGGGCAAAGGGACACAGGTGGAGAGCAAGAAGTGGGAAACATCAGAAAGGGGAGATACCAATGATAGACACATTCAATAACTAGAATGAAAGTATATAAATATGCTGAAAATAGCCTCCCCTCAAAACTGGCAGAGCACCCTCCAGCGCACACACATCTCGCTCGTAAGGCAGGAGGGGGCAGAAAGGAGTGAGTGGCAGGTGGGAGGCATTTAGGGGTGAGAGTCAGCAGGCTGGAAGAATTCGGGGGGCTCTAGGGGATGGGGCAGAGCAGGGCCAGGAAGAGGTTGAGTGGGGGTGGGGCCTTGGGGGAGGAGGCGGAGCTAGGATGGAGCACCCACCAGCAAAACCAAAAGTCAGCACCTGTGCCATGACCCCTTCCTCCCGTCTACTGCTTGCTCTTCTCGGCCAGCAGCCAGCTGAGGGCTCCTTTCTGCCCCTGGTGGAGAGGGGATTTCAGCCACTGCTGGTCTGGGCCAGTGACCATCCATTTCGGGCTCTCTGGGGGTGGGGCGCGCTTCTCCCTGTTGCTCTGTGGAAGTGGTGGGCTGGGGAAGTTGGTGGCTACCCACCCACCCACCCATGCAAGGAAATGCCAACTCCGCCACACTTGGCATCAGCGCCAGGTGGGTAGGGCTGGATGGGGCCCCAGGGGACAGGACCGTTCTGTGCTCCCGCATCAGCTGTCCTGCCCGTTAGCACTGTGCTGGGAGCGGGGATCTCTACTCTTTGCTGGCTCAGCAGGGCCTGGGGTCAAGGCTTGAGGGCATGGGTCTGTGAGGAGGATGCTAGGATGTGAGGAGGTGGGAGGTGCTGGGGACTGGGAGAGGTTTGTGTGCTTTGGGGTGCTGGGCAGTGGCTATGCAGTTGTGATGGGGCTGAGAGGCTGTGAGGAAGGACTCTGGACAGTGGAGGTGGGGGCAACCTGTGCATGTTGGACTGCTAGGAAGTGGCGGGGGGGTCTGTGTGGGGTGCTGGGCAGTTGTAGTTGGTCTGAGGGTGGGGATGTGCTGGGTGGGGTGGTGGCGTGCAGAGCGCTGTGCATTTGGGGGGGCGCTGGGCATAGAGAGTCGGGGGGAGCGTTGGGAGTTGTGTGGCACGACATGAGCCCATGATTGAAGGGGTATGCTGGCAGCACAGGGCTAGGTGGGCCAGTGTGCATCTGGCACTGCCAGTTTTCACACTGAGCAGAGCGGGGCTGCCCCCACCGTACCATGCCCCATTGCCCCTGACCAGCCCCTCACTTGGGGACTGACTTCCCTGCTCCATGTTCCATTGCCTCCATGGGAGCCCACAAAAGATTAATCCGGCCCTGCGGTGGGGCTGCGAGCCCCGATACCTGTGTGGGGCTGCAAGCCCCAACCCCGGCCAGGTGTGATGTTGTGATCCCCAACCCCAACCAGGAGAAGGGCTGTGAGCCCTGAGCTGGGACATCCAGGACGCTTTGAGCCCCGACCCCTCTAATGGGGTTGTCTGGCAGGGCCTGGCCATGTTGAGAGTTATCAGCCGGAAGCTCCACCGGGCACAAGGTTGTTAACCCCCAGCCCTGCCACACACAGGGTTGTCAGCCCTGAGCCTCGCCACCCACTGTGAGCCTGGCCAGGCACTTGGTTGTGAGCTACCATCACCACTATATGCGGACCTCAGAGCCCCAACCTCCTCCAGCCCAGCTCCACCACCAACTCCACTCCACCTCTAGCTCTGCTCCACCTCCAAAGAAAGGGCACCAAATAGAAGTTTGCCCAGGGCGCCATTTTTCCTGTGGCTGGCACTGGTACTGAGACAACATTAGAGGGCTTGATTCTTTAGCAGCTGAACAAGTACTATATTAATTAACAGTCAGACACACAAGTGCGAACCTTCTCCTGAAAATAATGGCCACGTGTACTGCTAAAAAACAAAAGTATCTCAGTCTTATGTTAAACTTGGTTTTATCAGTATCATCATGGTGCTGAAAAACCACCATGCATCATTTGCTGTGAAGTTTTGTCTGCTGAATCAATGAAACCATGCAAACTGCAGTGACATCTTGAAACTAGACATCCTGAGCATAAAAATCAAAATGTGGGTTTTTTCAAACTCAGAGAAGCAGCAACAAAGAAGGCCAGGCTTGATGCTGAAGGAAGTTTCCGACAGCAAATGTCCTCAGCTGTGGAGGCCTCTTATGTTATGTCACTACGAATTGCCCGTACCAAATCACCGCATACAGTAGGTGAGGAGCTTACTCTGCCAGCATGCAAAGATATTGTGGCACTTATGGTTGGCAATGATACTGCCAAAAAACAGAATATGCTTTCCATGTCTAATGATACTGTGAAACGCAGAATATGTGAGATATCTGAAGATATCAAAACCAAGTTGTGCATGAAATTAAACATTCTGCTTTCAGTATGTTCAGCCTACAACTTTTTGAAACTACTGATGTTACAGCGCGCAACTGATAGCATTCGTACAGGATGTTAATGCTGGGGATGTTAAGGGTGAGTTCTTATTCTGTGAACAACTTGAAACAACCACAGGCCATTTTCAATAAAGTGAATGCTTTTTTCGAAAGCAATGGCATTGAGTGGAAAAATCTTTGTGGTACCTATACTGATGGTGCTCCAACAATAATGGGTGCACGGTCTGGCTTTCAGCAGAAGGTAGAGTATATATCAGCTAACGTGATTGTCACTCATTGTGGAATCCATCGTCAAGTCCTAGCTGCAAAGACATTGCCAATATGCCTTAATGCTGTGGTGGATGTTGTAATATGAGCAGTGAACTACATTAAAGCTCATGCTCTGAATAGTCATCTCTTTCGAGAGCGCCAGTGAAATGGGTGGTGAATATGAAGTTCTACTTTTACACACTCAAAGCTGATGGCTTTCTAGGAGATGCGCATTAAAGAACATTTTTATACTTTGGAGAGATGGCAGAGTTTTTCCTGCGAAAACAGAAGCAAGAGCTGAACAAAATGTTCAGTGACAAGAAATGGCTTCTCTGCTTGGCATACCTAGTTGATATCTTTGGTGGCCTTAATGATCTCAATCTGTCACTTCAGGGAAAACATTCAACATTAATAGACCTGACTAATAAAATCAAAGCCTTCCAGATGAAGTTGGATCTGTGGTGCAATAAGCTGGGCACAGACAGATATGGCATGTTTTGACACTTTCCTCATTCAGCGAGGAGGAGAAAGTTAACATTGATAGTGCTCTCAAGTCAGCGATCAGTGAACATTTGAGAGCCCTTGATGAAGAGTTTTCGCACTGCTTCCCAGCACTACCAGAAGCACTTCATTCCATGGCGAAGAACCCTTTCATTGTGACAGCTGAGCAGTTACCTACTGACGATATTCATGCCCAGAAACAGTTTGTCGACATGATCAATGATGGTGAAGTGAAAGCAAAATTCACATAGCTGCCTCCAAACTAGTTCTGGTGCTCAGTTGCAGGTGAATACCCACTGGTGTCTGAAATGGCCCTGGGAGTCCTTCTGCCATTTCCTACTACCTATGAATGCAAGAGTAGATTCTCCTGCCTTCTCACAATAAAGAGGAAATCTCGAAACAGGCTTGATGTGAAGGATGACATCAGATGTGCCCTTTCTAAAACAACACCAAGAATAAAACTTCTTGTGTCAAATAAACACCATCATCTATCTCACTGATTTTTTTTTTGCTTTTTTTTTTTTTGGCTGCTTCAGGTCATTAATTGCTGTCAAGTATTAAAATAAAATTTTACTTAAAAATAACTTTTCCACTTATAATTCGATAAAAATGTGTTTTAGTTTTAATTTAAAAGCAGTGACAAACAGTAAATTCATTTTAAACAATAAGGTTAAAATTTAGTATTTAACATAATGTTAAATGTAAAAAAAATGTGTTTTTAATTTCTAAGGGGGGGGGTCGCACTCAGAGGCTTGGTGTTCGAAAGGGGTCACCAATACAGAAAGTTTGAGAACCTCTGCCCTAGAGTAACCAGGGAGGCTGCCAACCATCTTGTATGCCTGCTTGAAAGTTCTGTGATAACTTAAATGTTTGACTTGTAATACTTTTACCTTTCAAAAAACATAGAAAAAGAAGAGAATTTTGCACTTTCCAGCTTTTCACAGTGTGTCTGACATTCAGCTATCTGTACATAGCCAAGGAAAATATCAAAGTATCATCAGCCTAAAAAACGTGCTAAGCTCAAATGTTTTACAAAAGCTTTTAGAGATTATAAATTTGATGTATGTAAACAATTAGCTCTCCTGGAAGGAAATGGACAATTTGCTTTCTGATTTAATAAAAGGTAAATGGTTGTGATTAAAATATTTGCTGAATTAATTTGAACAAATATAATTTAATAAAATGTTTCCCCAAAATTCAGAACTCCAGGTGTGCTTTGTTTTGTTTTTAAATTAAAAAGTCTGTTCCAGAAATAGCACAGTGAATTCATTTTGCCCTGGTTATGGATAAAATTCCGGAAGTAATTTTCATTCATTATAAAGTACACATACATATATAGGTAAAGTGAAAGCTGGAAGCCACAAACTTTAGATGATGATACTGTATTGTACTTTTATACTTCACTCTTTTGTACTTCAAACTCTCATTGACAATAGTGGGAACTGTGATTACACGTGAAATGTGGGTTTGAGCCCAAAATCACAATGCATAACCTATTTATATTCGAACAACTATAATTGAAGGTTTGAGGCAGACTAATATAATTTTGATTTCAAAAGGCAGGGGGAAAACTTGTCAGGGTATTTCACTGTGTTAAATAGAGAGATTACTATGAAGACATTCTAAAAATCTTGTAGAACTATACCACGGTGACTATATTGCTGTGGAGACTTAATGTTCATAAAGTGAAGCCACTTTTAATTGAACATACTAAGTACTTGAAAGAGTGACAGTTTAAACTAGTAGAAGTAGGAGGATGAAGTTTTTCTATAACAAAGTTTACTTGAAGGAAAAAAACAGAGCATCTTTCTTTGCTCTCTAGCATTATGGATCTGATTCAAAGTCTTTCTATTGACTTCAATGGGCTTTGGATCAGGGCCTATATACATTTTGGAAGGAAAAACTTAAGGTGAAATCCTGGCCTTGCTGAAGCTAGTGTTTTGCCAATGACATCAATTTCAATCTTACCTAATCGAATTCGGACTTCAGGTTTGGGATTTAAGGCTCCGGTCCAGCAAAGCGCTCACTTAGGCTATGGCTACACTAGAGTGCTGCAGCTGTGCCACTGTAAGCTCTCTAGCATACTCACTTTAAAATGATGGGAATTTAATCCATCCCCAACAAGCAGCAGTAGGTATATCAACAAGAGAAGCTGTCCTGTCAGCATAGTGCTGTCCATCCCGGCACTTAGGTCAGTGTAATTTATGTCACTCGAGGTGTGTATGTGTGGCTAATTTCACACCCCTGAGCAACATGAGTATTACCAGCATAAGTAGTAGGGTATGCATAGCCTCAGTGTCAATGGGACTGCTGACACTTACAGGTTAACGTGTGCTGAAGTGTTTTGCTGTATTGGGTTCTTAGATCCAAAACCAAAAGTCCTTAATCTTTACTCAGATAAAAGTCCAGTTGACTTCAGTCGGAGTTTTACCTGACTAAGGACTTCCTGATTGTATCCTTAGGATGATTTGGAGGATCTGTCTGTACAATTGCTGAATTCTGGTTGATATGAAGTGGTTACTATGAAAATCACTGTATCAGCTTTGTTGTATCCACTATGGGCTAGAAGTGCTGTGTCTCTTCCTCCTAGACCAGGTACCAGGCGGGTCATAGAACTCAAGGACCCTATTCAGCTGATAACAACTTGGAAGAATGGATGAGCTCTGGTCTAAAGAGAAACAGTTTTACCTTCCCTCTCTGAGGGGAGGAGGAACTGGAAAAAATGGAAATTTACCAAGTCCAGAGCAGAGGAAGCCAGGTGACCAGTTAGAGCTTTAAATAAAGACTTACATGGGAGGAAGGAAGGGCATGGACAGCGTAGGTCAGAGGACTAGTCAAGGGGAGAATACTCCATGTTTCAGCATGCAAATAACAGAAAGATGCTGAACAGTCCCTGACTCCAGCCCAAAGAACGAGTGATGAAGAAACTGAGGAAGGGAAATGCATGTAGTTTATTATTTTTCTATGGATCTGTGTATTTCTTATATGATTAAGTGAAGAGCAGCAGCACTGTCATACTCTGGACTGTATGTCTGTGTTATATGTAACACTTTCCACATGATGGCCCCTTGAAGAGGTAAACTAGAAGTCTCTCACCTTTGGTGAGATTATGGGAGAGGTGTGTGTAAGAGAGGGGGGAGCCTGAGGAGTTCATACTGCTTACAGGAGCTGGGCAGGGTGCCATGAGATCCCAGCTCTCCAGATTGAGTGTAAGACAGAGAGTCTTCATTCTAACAATGTGCCTGGGGACCCCAAGACTGGGACAGTGCTTTGGTTTATAACATCTGGGGATCCAGAGGCTGAATTCCCCCACAACAATCTGAAGAGCTGCCAATAGAGGGCGCCCAGCCAGACCAGTGGTTAATCAAATGGTTAATGAAGAAATTAACTGTATGTTGGCAACGTTCCTTTGCTTCTGCTACTAAAACAGTATACTTTTTTTTAAATAGATTCTGAAAATACTGTCATTACAGTCACTGCTCTGTTGGCCAGTCTAAACAGTTGTTGCAATCCCTGGATCTACATGTTCTTTAGTGGACACCTCCTGCAAGACTGTATACAGAGCTTCCCTTGCTGTCAAAAAATAAAACAAAAGCTGAATAAAGAAGATTCTGACAGTGTTAGCAGAAGACAGACTTCTTTTACCAACAACAGAAGCCCAACACACAGTTTGGACACATGGAGGGATTCACCCAAATCATTAAAGTCCACCAAATTCATCCCCATTCCAACCTGAGCCAGTTACACAGAAGAGACAGGTCTTCAAGTGCAATAACAGCACTTGTGAGTATCACAATGTGGCACTTTAAGCTTGTCAAGGCACTAGTCATCATGAAATGTACCGTATTTGCTAAATAAACTATTTTGCACTGCTGTAAATTATTTTATGAAAAGTATTACTGACATACAAAGCAGTGGAATGTGGGTAGTTGCTCTGGAAAAAGTACTAATGACCATTATTTTTCTAAAGTTAACTTTATTCATTTTTTGTTTATAAAATAATGCTTTGTTTGCATGGTTGTAATTTTAATTGAGACACTTCTTCAAAACAATAGAGGACTGGTAGTACAGATCCTCACCTAGTGTAAACTAGAGTAACTCCATGCCTCATTAGTACAATGGCTATATTTTGCACTGATCTTTCATTGAAGTTACTGGAAAATCACAAGGCATAAACCAGTTCATAATTTGGCCCTAAACCACAGTGGGAAATTGCTAGAAGAAATTCCAGTCTTACTGGGCAGCGAACATTCTGAATAGCTTGGTTAACCAGGCACATAAGAGTAATTGGAAATTTAACTATTCATATTGCTTTACCATTCAACACCATCATGAAATGAATTGAACCTGGCCAGCATTTCTCATTGAGGGCCCAGTTGTGCAGTCTTTATGCTGGCTAATCTTCCATTGAT
The DNA here is from genome assembly GCF_003597395.2 of Chelonoidis abingdonii. Lineage (NCBI taxonomy): Eukaryota > Metazoa > Chordata > Testudines > Testudinidae > Chelonoidis > Chelonoidis abingdonii. The sequence goes on along the minus strand of NC_133769.1, from coordinate 65,140,752 downwards.
GTCGGTGTCTAGGTATGGACTTCACGACTGGATTTCTGGGGCTTACTCCTGCTCCCATAGATATTGATGGATTTTTTTCATTAGATGCTGGATCAAGCACCTGCCTTTTAATTAAAAAGCAGAGACAGAGTGACAAAAACATTACAAGTCAAATCTGGATTAAGAGTAGAAACTGCTCTTGTTTGTTTTCTTGGTAAAACAGCTAGGGCCCAATCCTTGCAATCCACAATTAGTCCTTACTTATGCAAACAGTCCCACTGAGTTCAGTGGAATGACACTATTGCCTAGCAGCTTCAGGGTCAAGCATTCCAAGATGTGAATTTCAGAGCTAATCTTACAGTTGTTCTGAGAACATGCAAGGATTGCAGCTTTTTGGCAATCCTAAATGAATTGCTCACTGAATGCAAAGATGTGAAGGTGGATTCATGTGACTACATAGACTTTAAGTGCATCATGGTTTGCCAGCTGAAGTGTGCTGAAATCTAACCATAATTTATAATCATAACTACTCTTAAAATGTGCCAGTATCCCACTCCAGCTTATGCTTTGCTGTGTGTTATTCCTACAGCATCTGAGTACTTTAGTAACACGTTGTCCCGAAAGCTTGGTTTTGAAGCTCCTTGAACAAATGTTGCTGTTTGTTAGAGTCCTAAGAATCTCTTAAAAGGACAACATTGAGGCTAGTGAGCCTAAAATGAGACCTATCATTTTAGTTTGGTTTTGCAGGCACACCTGTCACACTGTCACACTGATCTACCTGTCAGCTCCATTCTTTTGAGCACATCAAGTATGGAAGTTTTCAGTAATTTTGCTGGTGATATGCAGGACTCCTGTTTGAATTTCTAGCTTGCTCTCGAAAATGAAAAGTCAAGCAGAGTGGAAGAGCAGTGGTATATTTATAAATATACTTACATCACATGCATGCTTATACCTATGGTCAGAAACAAACTCCCTCTATTTCTTGTTGGTAGGTCACTATAAAGAGGATTTGGGATTTAACAAGATTAGAATCCTAGTTATTGCTTGGCTAGTTAAATATTGGGCATGTCGATCCTAAATATGCTTTTCATTCAGAGCAATATTGGGCCCAATATCCCTCTAAGAATCCAATGGGGAAATAGTAGAAAAAATTGGAACCACATTCTAATTAGGCTATATTCTGCCTCTATAGTACTAATAGAGCTTCCATCCATTTCAGTAATAGTTTTGTGCAAAGAATGAGGGCAGACTATGTCCTGACTGGGAGAAGAGCGATTTCATGCACTGCTAGCCCCAAAGAAAATGATAGCTATTTCTTCAGGAACAAAAATATGGGGGAAAAAGCATAGAGCATTAAAATGGTACACTGTACTTTTTATGGGGGGTTTTATGTGCATTTAAAACTCTAAAGGGCCAAAGTTTTAACACAAATGTACATAAAACATATAGATATGAGTAAATGTATGTGAACCTGTTGATAAAATTTAGTCCAAATCTACAGATGTATGTATTGGGGGACTGTGTGTGTGTGTAAAATGTGTATATACACACAGTGTATACTGCATAAGCATCAGATACATATTCAGGTTGCATGTCTCATATGAAGATGCTATTCTTTGACTAATTTTATGTTTTTGTTATTATTACTATCTTTGTACATGACATCTATGCAACTAGGTATGCTTATAGTATTTTTATCAAAGGTTATTAGCCTGAATTTTTCTATAATATACATTAAAATAGACAAGACAAGTAAAACTTCTGAAATAATCTTATTGGAGAAGTTGGGCAATGAAATATAAACAAGTTATGGCTCAATGTTAGCAGAGTCTTTATGCGACAAAATCTATGCCTAAATTCTGGTGATTTCCCATGCAGCTGTATTTCATAAGTGCTATGTAGTTCTTGTGACTGATTTGGTTAAACTGCATAGGACAGTATTTGAGATTCCAAACGTTTTGTAATTATTACTTTGAGTTTCTTCTTTTGCTTAAAAACATTTTTTTCGAAGTCAAAATTAACATGTTCTTCTGTACAGATACAAAAGTGCTTCTTTATAGTTGTTTGAAGTTAATGGTAGGGTAAGATTTTCATGTGCTGATGAACAATTTCTTCTTCTTCCTGTTTTCAACTAATGATGAAATAATTGCTCATTTAAAATATATAAACTTGCTCCAATAAACTTCTGGATTTGTTTGAGAAGCATTATATAGTGGTTGTTTTGTTTTCCAAAAACAAATATAGAAGACCATTAATAAATACCAAGGTCTGCAGACTCAGGGTCAGGCAAACTCTGACTGCAGGGTCAGGCAAACTCTGCATTGATTTTTAATGTTATGGGCACATAAGGTGTTCAGGACTGAACACATTTTAAATGACTTCATATTATGTATAATGCATGTGGGATGTATATCATAATAATACAAAGAATATGCAGTTTGCTTTCCAATAAATATTAAAAATATCATCACTCAAGTGTGACATAACACTAACTTCTGCTCTATTGAAGTCATTTGGAGTCTTGCCATTGATTTCAGTGGGAGCAGGACCCTTTAATCTGAAGTGAGACCAGACTGGTGTCCCTGCACTCTACTGTTCATGTGGTGATAATGGGATTACAACCGTTTTAAAAAGTTTAGACAGCACCACTGGACTATCGCATGATGCAAGAATCAGCAAAAACTTGGATCTGATTTCTTGATAAGAAACATATATGTTGACAAGAAGCTCCCCTCTTTCCCCACCCCCCACTAGTCACTTCCTAATTTGTGAGTAAATAGTGTACGTACTTGGAAGTTGTTTTTTCTTTACTACCAAGCAAGGACTACAGTCTGCAGTGCTCACACGTGCAAAACCCAATTTGGACCCAATCCTGCAGCACTGACTCAGAGACAAATCCTGGCCTTACTTGTTTCCATAGCAGAGAGCTCACTGGAATTGTCCTTGGCTGGGCTCCACAGCTGGAGAGGACTAATGAAATCCTGGAACCTCCTTCCACTTTTTCAGGGTGATTGCATAAGATTTTTGCAGATGCCCAGTCTTGTTCTCTATGTCATTGGGGGCCTGAATGATGATGCTGAGGAGATATTGAGCATGCAGAATTTTTCCTCAGCATCCCGGTAAGAAGGTGGGTTCATTCCTGTCTGTTAGTATTCTGCACAGACTGACTGGCAGTGTAGCCCAAGGCAAGTAATGGAGCTGTCATCTATGGGTGGAATAGAGTCTAACTCATTTTACTTTCTAGCATTCAGAGAAGGAAGAAAACAGCCTCCCAATAAGCCCTTTCATTTCCAGCCCCAAAGTAGCAGATGTATATGGGAGTCTCACTCTCCCTGTGCATGGGAAAGAAGAGAAGGGCAAGGTCTGAGGAATATTTTTCAGGTGTACTGGGGAGGTATTCTGCACAAAAATCCTAACTCTTTCCCTGAGCAGTCCTGTACTACCTGCTCATAGGTCACATTCAGAGCCCTTTTACCTTCCTTCCATCATACATTAAATCCAGAGAAGAGCAACAAGAATGATTAAGAGTCTTGAGAACATGACCTATGAAGGAAGGCTGAAAGAATTGGGTTTGTTTAGTCTGGAAAAGAGAAGATTGAGAGGGGACATGATAGCAGTTTTCAGGTATCTAAAAGGGGTGTCATAAGGAGGAGGGAGAAAACTTGTTCACCTTAGCCCCTAAGCAGGGCCGGCTCTAGCCATTTCGCCACCCCAAGCACGGCGGCACACCGCGGGGGGCGCTCTGCTGCTCGCCGGTCCCACGGCTCCGGTGGACCTCCCGCAGGCACCCCTGCGGAGGGTCCACTAGTCCCGCGGCTCCGGTGGACCTCCCGCAGGCGTGCTTGCTGATGCTCCACCGAAGCCGTGGGATCAGCAGACCCTCCGCAGGGATGCTTGCAGGAGGTCCACCGGAGCCATGGGACCAGCGGACCCTCCGCAGGCACATCTGCGGGAGGTCCACCGGAGCCACCTGCTGCCCTCCCGGCAACCGGCAGAGCGCCGCCCGCGGCATGCCACCCCAAGCATACGCTTGGCGTGCTGGGGCCTGGAGCCGGCCCTGCCTCTAAGGATAGAACAAGAAGCAATGGGCTTAAACTGCAGCAAGGGAGGTTTAGGTTGGACATTAGGAAAAAGTTCCTAATTGTCAGGGTTGTTAAACATTGGAATAAATTGCCTAGGGAGGTTGTGGAATTTCCATCTCTGGAGATATTTAAGAGTAGGTTAGATAAATGTCTATCAGGGATGGTCTAGACAGTATTTGGTCCTGCCATGAGGGTAGGGGATGGGATTCGATGACCTCTCGAGGTCCCTTCCAGTCCTAGAATCTATGAATTCCACACATCAATTGTGCTGGTGTGAAAATATAATACTTGCTGTAAGGGGCTAACAGTACTAACAGGTGCATAAGCAGGACTCAGGATTTAGTACTCACATTGCCTTCAATAGGAGTTTCTCTGAATAAGGGCTGCAGGGTTATTATCATTAGTTATTAAATCGATTGTGCTCAGATACTTCAAAAAGACACAGTGCTATTGAAGATAACAGTATCCACCTTTATCTGGTAATTTTTTTAGATGTTCAGTCCTGTGAAATTATTTGAAACACTTCTACCTTAGGTTAAACAAGATAACATTGGCAATGCTGGGAAAAAGAACCCAGGAATTTTGGCTTCTACTTTTGTCTCTTAACCACCTATTAGAGCACATTTCTTTTCCAAACTCTCTTGAACCTTTTACTCTGTGTTACTCTTTGATACAAGTGATGTACATTGCTGTGCACATGACTTAGGTCTTTATGCTGGTTTATTTATTTGCTCAGCACTGAGCAAATCATAAAGGAAGACCTGGGCTTTGGCCCAAGGAACTTTCAATCTAAATTAGTAAGCCAATACAGCTGAGCAACATAATGGATCTAGTAAATATTACACATCCAACAGATATGTGTAAACAAAAGAGTAACAGCATGTTAAAATTAGTTTGTATCGGGAGCCATGATCTCACTGGTCTTCCACTCAATGACTGCCCTGCTTATCCTCTCTAATGAGTCTGGAAGACACAGAAGGAGAGTTAATGCAGCTCGATAATTAGTATGAGTCTCCCTCACCAGATTCTGGCACACAAGGAGGAGGTTAGGTTTTATAACATTATACAGCACATATACACAGACAACAGTTTCACAACCCTCCTCCCAAAGAAATCTAAATCAGCGTGTCTAGGGTTCTGATTGGGAGATAGAAGACCTGGATTATATTTCCAGCTGACAATGACTATTTGACCTTAAGCAAGTCACTTCACCGCTCTGTATGCCTCAGTTTTCCCATCTGTAAATTGGGATCATGATACATTCTTTTGTACACTGTTGTGAGATCTATGGATGAAAAGTGCTGTGTAAGGGTTAAGTATCAGTGATGCAAAATACAGATCACAATCTCAAGCAATTTCTTTTTCTGGCTCAGATTTCTCTCTATCATAATAGTCTGCCCTAATTTGCTAAAGAACCCAACATTTGACTGAAATGTACAGGCAAAGAGGGCACTTCCCAGTCAGTTTTTTTATACAGTTACGTATAAATTAGAAAATTGTCATTACAAATATGAACATAAGAACAGCCATACTGGGTCAGACCAATGGTCCATCTAGCCCAGTATCTTGTCTTTGACAGCACCCAGTGCCGGATGCCTCAGAGGGAATGAACAGAACAAGGCAATTTATCTAATGATCCATCTACTGCCATCTAGTCCCAGCTTTTGTCATTTGAAGATATAGGGACACCAGGAGCATATAGGGTTGCATCCCTGACCATCTTGGCTGATAGCCATTGATAAACTTATCCTCCATGACCTTGTCCAAGTTTAAATCTACTGAAAAATTAAACCAAGTGGAAAGAGAAAAAATGCTCATTATTATAAAGGTTAAGAGCAACAGAATAACACTAACATAGAGTGATATCAGTACTATCTGCCAGTTTGTAAATATGGGGTATTTTCCTTGTATTTAAAAAAGACCCCCATGTCTCAATGCCCTGTAAACAGCATGCCAATCTTTTCTATTCTAATGTGTTTCTCCAGAGATATGCCTGGATTTGACCGAATCCCAGGATTTAACACCCCTCTCATTGGCAAAAATAGTGTTGGAAGACTTCTATTCTGAAGCAATAATCATTGTCGCAATGGGAAACAGCTGATGAAGTAAGGAGCCAAAAAAGTCAGCAGCCTTTTTAAATTTAAGCAATCATTATTATAGCGAGGAACTTGTGTACATGCAATTCAAATGCTCCCTTATCGTTCAGGATATACTAATATTAGCTATAGAAGACTCTAGAGAGAATAAATATGGAATTAATGCAATTTAAGAGCAAATGCACTCATTGTCCTTGAGGTAGTGTAACACATTACAAAAGGGAAGAGTCATCCAAATCTAAATCTAGATTTAGCCATCTAAATCTAAAAGGTTTAGATTATGTCCCAATCACAGGCAAATTAAGTCTTTGTGGTTATTCAAGTTTGAAGAATTATGAAGAAAATTGCTATTAACGATTCACCCAAAGCATTATTTGTCTAAGATCACAAAAAAGAGAACAATCAACTCAGAATGATTAGGAGTAAGCCACATTTAAGCAACTCTCTCCTTATATTGGGTAAAATTATAAAATAATCACCTGATTGAACTTCCATTTACTTCAGTGGGTGCAAGAGAGGGTCCTAGGTATCACAAAAAGCCAATGAAGCAAAAAATATATATCAGTGCAGGGAAGAATTAAGGTGTTGATCCAGTAAAGCGCTGAAGCATGTGCATAGCTTTAGACACCTGAGCAAGCCCATTGTCTTCAGTTACATGTTTTAAGCGCTTTGCTGCTTCAAGGTGTATTTGTATGGCAGTGAAGGGAAACAGAGACGTATATAGAGAAAAGAAGATAAAGAAAAGGAGCAGGTACACTGGCCTTTTTTATATATAGTCTTATCTTATTTTCTAAACTAAGCTGTGCCTGATTTTCAGGAGGAAGTAAGAAGGGATTTAGATATGTATTTTATTAATAATAGTGGTTCCCCAGGAAACAGATTTTTTTTTTTTTAGAGAGTCAAGCACCAGAAGTGCTGTGATATCCCCATGGGTGTTTTCTTAAAAAGCAGACATGAAGCTTATCAATTAATAAGTTATTGTTAATTAACTAAAAGTCAGAAAAACAAGCAGACTTAGTAACATTTCTTATTTGTGCAGATGCAAAAAGAACGTAAGACTACAGATAAAACTAACAAATTATAGTTCCAATCTTGAATATTTTAACTAATAAATTCCCAAAAAACTATTCGAAGTGCTGGCTCAATGGCCATGAAGAATGAAGTTTTATAGCTACAGAACAGGTACAGCTCAGGCAGTTTTTCCACATTACTCTGTCAATGTGCCTCAGTCTGGATCTCCAGGGATCACTTGTAGGAGTCTGAAAGGGTAAGTTAGTGCTTAAGTCCATTTTGTCCTTGGCTTTTCTTATGTGATTGTCATCAAGAACACTGATTTTTATGGTGTTTTTTAGATATGTGTCTCCCTGTCCATTAGAAACTGAGATGAGACTACCAACTCATTTCACATTAGACATCAAGAGGGATGCAGATGCCGATGCCCAGCTGCCACTCTAATTGCCTAAGTCCAACATTTAGGCGCCACTGTTATTCACAACTCCCCTGCTAAGCTGCTGCTGCCTAATCTTGGAGGCAGCTAAAGTCTTTAAGCACCTAAGTTTCTTCCTCCCAGCACCTCCTGCCTGCTATTGGCCCCCACCAATCAACTACTCCCACTCCCTCCCAGTGCCTACTGCCTGCCAGAATCAGCTGTTTCACAGCATGCAGGAGGCACTGGGATGAAGGGGGAGAAGTGGGGATGGGGCATGCTCAGGGGAAGAACTGGGCAGAAAGAGGTGAGGAAGAGCCAGGGTGGGGGGGAAGAGGGAGGGTGGGGGTGGGGACCTCAGAGAAGGGTGGTGGGAAAGGCTTGGGCAGGAGCAGGGATTGAGCACCCCCCAGGCCCGGAGTGGCCAGCCATCTATGAGTTTAACATCTTTATAGGTTAGATATTAGGTAAAAATACATCTAACCTCTTCCTTGCTGCAATAAGCCTTATTCTTGCCCTACCTTCATATGGACATGGGAACAACTGATCCACCATCTCTTTGTAATAACCCTTACTATTTGAAGGACTTATCAGGTCCTCCGTCAGTCCTTCTTTTTCTAAGACGTAAAACATGCCCAGGTTTTTATACCTTTCCTCATAGGTCTAGTTTTCTAAACCATTCTTATCATTTAGTGTTGCTTTCCTCTGGAGGTCCTCTCTGATTTGTCCATATCTTCTCCTAAAATACGGCATCAGAGAACCGGCCACAGTATGGCCACTGAGGCCTCACCAGTGCTAAAAATAGACAGGGGAAATTACCTCCTTATGTCTTAAAACACAAAACACTCTTGTTAATACACCCCAGCATGATTAGCCTTTCACAACTGCATCACACTGTTTGACTCATACTCAATTTGTTTGTTTGTTCCGCTATAACCCCCGGAGTCTTTTCAGCAGTATGACTGCTCTAGCCATTTCCCATTTTGTCATGTGATTTGATGTTCCACTTCCTAAGTAAATCAATTCGTTACTTGCTGTTTATTGAATTTCATCTTGTTGATTTTCAGAGCCAATTCCCTAATATGGTAAGGTCATTGAATTTATCCTGTCTTCAAAGTGCTTGCAACCCTCCCAGGTTGGTGTCACCTACACTTTTTATAGCTACTCTGTACTCCATTATGCAAGTCATTAATGAAAATAGTAATAGTACCAGGTCAGGAGATCCAGTGAGACCCCCACTAGATATGTACTATCCCAGCTTTGACAGAAACCTTGATAACTTCTCTGTGCAGTATTGACTTCCCAACCTGTGGTTGTGCCACTTCACAGTAAATTTCATTTGACTAACCTTTCTCTACGTTGCTAATGGCAATGTCACTTGGTGGGATTGGTCAAAAGCCTTACTAAACTCAAGACTATTCCACATATAAAAGAAGAAAAGAATTTGGAAAGGAAGAAGAGGAGGGGGCTCGGAAGTAGACAGGGCAGGAGAGAAACCTTCATCCTACCCATTTTGCTTGGGACTGTCCAGAGGTGAGGGGATGGATGGTAAGAGAAGGAGGGACACTGAAAGAGAGTGCTGCTGTAGAGGCACTGTCAAAGGATTAAGGGAATTAGGTGTCATGTAGTTCAGAAATGAGGCATGAGAAGACAAGAGTCTTAGGCTAGCCAGGCCGATTGAATTCAGCCCTCGCCCACTACCACTGACCAGGTGTTGGATTTAAAAGAAGGAATCCAGGGCGGGGGGTGCCTGAAGAGGAGATGCAGTAGAGCTGAGTGGGCTGCGAAAGGCTCTAGTGTGGCAGTTCGCTTTGAGTCCGTGGCTTCCTGAAGAGGGAGTTCTAGAGGGATGACGAGCAGCAAACCCAGATAAGGGCAAAAAGATGCTCCAAGCCCTGTTTGGTAGATATGAGTCTTTATTGACAGACTCCAGGAGCAGCCTGGACCATTTATCTGAAAAAGAGGTGTATCCATTGAGTTCTGTTGACGTTGGAAAGACTTGCTGTGATTAGAGGCAGATTTGGTGAGGAGGCCTTTGAGATGCCTGTTGACACAGCGAAAAAACCAGGTTAGGGTCTGAGTGTTAGGCTGGACGTTGAATACCAAAAGAACTGACTGGAAGGTGAACTTGGCCAGGCTGATGGGCCATGGAGCTGAGACTGTTGCAAGACCAGAAGGCAGGACAAATAGATGGTGCTAGATTTAGAATAGCCCCATGCACACGTAGTTCCTGTTGCCAATGGAGTGTATCTGGCTGTGAGTTCCCTCATTGCAGGACTCCAGGGCAAGGAGAGAAAAGGAGGCCTCCAAAAGTAATCACACAGGGTCTATATCTTAAAGGCTCAAAAGGATGTAGATAGTCCTTTCACCATTTCGTATTAGGGGGCTAGAATCACTGTTTACACTACTTCCGGATACTATTCTGTGATGCGCTGAACTGCCTCAGCATTAGGCCTACCAGCCATGTACTGCCTCCAGCCATGCTCCTTGTGTTTGAATGTACCATGTTAGTATGTAGTGCCTGAACCAGACATTCTTCTTTTCAGGGAGGAATTCTAGTGTACTGGGGAAAATAAAAATGTGTTGTTTCAGCTCATGCTCAAAATGCATAACTCCAAATAAATTCAAATGGAAATCGATTAGAGTGACATGGTCCTCTGCTTTCTGAGAAAAATGAACATTTGACACAGGAATTGCCAAAGCTCTATTGTGGGAGACATCAGTTCCCATATAATAGTTGTAGTTTTGCAAGTTTTTTTTTATTCCCCTGGTACTATTCTCCTGGTTCCCACAGAGATAATGCATGTCGCAGACTTTTAATGTGAAAGTTGCCAGATGTTCCCAGTAGAAAGCAACCCCTTGATCTGTATCAGATATTTGATATCCCTTTCATACTTCACGTATTTGAAAGGTACATGTAAACACCAATGGCCAAATTCTGAAATCCTGACTCAGGGCCTGACTTTGCCAACCTTAACCACATTGTGGGGTTGCCTTGCTCCAGTAAAAGTACAGCTGATTTTGGGACTAGTGGCAGAGTGAGCTGTTACTCAATATCAGAGGGGTAGCCGTGTTAGTCTGGATCTGTAAAAGCAGCAGAGAATCCTGTGGCACCTTATAGACTAACAGACGTTTTGGATAGTTTCTCCTCCCTTGGTTTTCACACCTCAACTGCTAGAACAGGGCCTCATCCTCCCTGATTGAACTAACTTCGTTATCTCTAGCTTGCTTGCTAGCATATATATACCTGCCCCTGGAAATTTCCACTACCTGCGTCTGATGAAGTGAGTATTCACCCACGATAGCTCACGCTCCAAAACGTCTGTTAGTCTATAAGGTGCCACAGGATTCTCTGCTGCTGTTACTCAATATGAGTAAGGATGGAAGAATCAGACTCTCAGTTTGTAAAAACTCCTGACTCAGGTAAAACTCCTATTGAGAGTGTAACCTGGAGAGGAACTACATAAGGGCTCCATGATTTGGCCCCAGGGATGAAGAGGAATTATTTAGGATGAGGGTATAGCTAGAAGTAATGGGAAGAAGAAATTAACTGACAATCAGGAAAAATTTCTGGTGACAGCTGTCAAGCTATGGAATAATTTCCCAAGGCAAGTGGAAGAAGCCCCATTTCTTAGGACATATAAAATGAGACTGGACAAGACACTAGAAAATGTAAGTTAAGAAACAGCCCTGAACTGTGAGGTGGACTAAATGCACTTCATACAAGTTGGGAATTTTGAACTGGTTTTGCTAAATTCTCAAAGCAGACTGACATCAATAGAATGTTAACATTTTTTCCTTTTTATATAATTTTCCAATTTAGTGCTTAAAAATATACATTCATATACTTCCAGATTTAACAACAAAGACAAATTACATGTTTTATTACCTGTGGAAGATAAGTTTCCCTGTGAATGACTGAGAATCAGGCAAGTCAGCATTCTCTACTTAAATAAATTAGAAGAGATTCATAATCCTAAATGGGTTGAAAATGTATGTAATGAGTAATACTATAACTAACTGTTGTGGCACACTTACTTTTCAATATTGGAGCAATTTGACTTTCCCACTTGCTCAATTTATTGTATGTCCTATGTTCTGACATTCCAGGTGCAATACTGACTAGTGAGGGGCTGCATTACCCTGGCCCTGCAACGGGGAGTGTCTCCCAGTGCTTTGCTGCTGTAGCCCCCACCTGGGCCACTCACAACAGCCTTTCAGCATGCAGGTCACACCCTGAGTGTTTGTGTACAGCTGCAGCCTGCCAGTCACACATCCGTCACACTCTGGCTTTCACCAGCCATGGTTACCACATGCAGGGTGACCCTAACACACTCTCATTCCCAAATTTCTCCCCAAAACATGGGTTCTGACTCTCCTGGTCAGTTGAGATACTTTAGGTCTGTTGCCCCTCCAAGGAGGTCAATAGCCAAGAATTTGCTATTTTAGCTGGAGTTATCCAAACAATTCAGTTTAAATACAAAACTGGATTCATTTTGATTCAAGAATAAAAGCATCCCAATAAGATTAAAGTTTGTTTAGCTACAAAGAGAGATGTTTTAAGTGAACACAATTATAAGGCATTAAAGTCCGAAATGGTTACAAGAGAAATAAAGATGGAACACTTTCTAGAGCTAAAACATAACAAGCTAGACTTGGTTCAAGATAAAATTCTTATCACATGCTCCCAGAAACAGGGCTGACCAGGTCAGGATCTTTCCCAAAGTCAAATGGCGGCTGCTTTTGTCGTCTTAGGTGAGAGAGAGAGAGATGGGTAGGAAAAGATCTCTTGGGAGTGTTTTGGCCCCTCACTTTATAGTCCAGTCCTCCTTTGAAATGCATTTACCTAAGGGTTACCCCTAGATAAAGTTTATCCCTGCTGTGAGGTTGGAGTCATGGTGTCTCATGATGAAAGAAGTTTCATGCTGTTGCTTCCTAAGATGCAGATCTGTTTGTTCCTGCCCCCTTTCCTTACCAAAGAATGGCCACTTGACAGCGTGAACTCTGGTAAAATTTTAAAAAATCTTTCATTTCCATGAAGAAGATAAGAATATGATTAAACATTATACTGCAATAATTTTAAACTTCAGAGTATGACATAGAACTAAAATAAAAGACAAGCAAATAATAATCCATTGAGACTTAAAGGGGAACTAGCAGCCTTTTTTTAAAAAAATCCGCAGGAGTTAGGAGGTGAGTATGGGTTCATTGTTTCTTCTACAATATTGATCTAGTTGTGCATGGGTCTACACTTACATTTGTCTCCCACTAATGTAAACTCCCCATTACACCAACATAGTAACACCACCTTCCAGAGCGGCGTTTGAGCCATGGTCAATATACTCAGGTCACACATCACGAACGTAGACATTGCATTACCTGTGTTGACCCTAAAAGTCCTCCAGCAGCTGTCCTGTAATGCCCAACACTGACAGCTCTGGTCACAGTTATGAACTCCACTACCCAGAGATCACAGAGAACAATGGTAATCTGCCAGCTGGGAAAGAAAGTCCCTTCTTGTAGCTTTCTGAACAGTCCTGTGTTCGTAAAGATACGTGCATCAGGCCCCTTTTCTGGTTAGTCAACAGTGATGTCAGTGAAGTGTCCCCAGTGATCCAAACACTTTCTGTTGATGTGCTCTGTGGCAATGTGGTCTGGTACCAAAGTAAGGATATGAGTGCTGAATATTGCTCCATTGCAGTTCAAGAACCCCACTGCTGCAAATCTATCCACTATGCCTGCACGTTGCCCAGAGTCACAGTCCTGCATAGCAGGAGACAATTAGTAGCCCTGTACACTTGCATGACAACAGCCCTCACAGTAGATTTTCCAACTCCAGAATGATTTCCCCCTGACAAGTAGCAATCCGGCATCCCAATTTTCCATGTGATTGCCACTTGCTTCTCCAATGTCAGTGCAGCTCTCAGTTTGGTGCTCCTGTGCTGGATGGCTGGGGCGAGTTCAGCGCACAGATCCAGGAATGTGACCTTGCACATCCGAAAGTTCTGTAGGCACTGCTAGTCATCTCAAGCTTGCATTACAATGTGATCCCACCAGTCAGTGCTAGTTTCTCAGTACCAGAAGCAGTGCTCCACGATTTGCAGCTGTGCCGTGAATGCCAACAACCTTAAACTGGTTCTTGCTATGTCCCACAGCAATCTTCCTTCCAGAAAATTGTCATATTCCCTGCAGCTCTTCTAGTGACTCTGTATCTGCAAATACCAGAAGATCATAGAATCATAGAATATCAGGGTTTGAAGGGAACTCAGGAGGTCATCTAGTCTAAAACCCTGCTCAAAGCAGGACCAATCCCCAACTAAATAGGATCACGTGGCCTGTGTTTACAAAGCTCATAACAGTAGTGCGGAGTTGTGCAGGCTCCATTCTTCTGTCAGAGATGGCTGACAGCAATAAGTCCCAGGCAAATTCTGAGGATTTTTAAAATAGATGTGAAAATTATGGGATAGAGATGACTTTATGGAGCAGAAAAAGTTTGTCTAAACAAGCTTCTGTTCCAAACTCAGTACTTCCTTTACTAATGCTATCCCAGTTGGGTGGGTGGGCATGAGAGTCTCTCAATACCCCAGTTGTGTACACCCATTAGGGTGTCGTGTATCTTAGGCCAATATTATACTAAACTGAGATAAGACTTATTATAGTAGCATTCACTCACATATAGAAAAAATGCCTGGAAGGTTCTATTATGACCCCTGTTTGTTACCTGAGTTGGCTGGTGACAACTTATGCACACAAGATCTCAACTCAGAAGTGTCCCTTATTAGCATAATTAACCTGAAAACAGATATAATTTAGGCAATTTCAAACCAAATAGGTATAAAACAAAACAGCATCACAGCTTTCAGCTGCCATTGTGATTAGTATTAGTCAAGGACAGGTTCCATCTCAAGAGGGAACCCTTTTGTCAATGAAAGAGCAGCAGTGGCATGTTAGCTTCTAGAGGGAGTTCCAAACAGTCATCATCACCCAGGAAAATGATCGTAATGATCTCATCTTAAGGGGGGCAAGGTCAAAAGAAGAGCAAGTATGGGATCACTAGGGTATGAAAGAAACACAGGGCATCCCAATGGCTATGGGTGTGATAGAGGAGGAGGTCAGCTGTAGTATCTGAATTTCTTTCAGACATCAGTGCATTTATCCTCACATCATCGCTGTGAGGGAGATAGGGAAGTAGTAGTATTTACAGATGGGGAACCCAGGCACAGGGAGATCAAGAGACTTGCCTACGGAAGTCCCAATGTAGTGTCTGAATCAAAAGATCAGTCTTTTTTTCAGGGAGGAATTCTGGCATACTGGGGAAAATAGTATAGAAGCTACAAATACATATTTTAAGTGACACTGTTAATGTCTTATTCAGAGTTTTAGTTTTGTCTGTTTGCTTATTGTTCTTTATAAAAACTCCTTGGCAGCTTGAGACTGAAATGCCTTTTTCTCGTAGGGTGCACACTCACTAGTATAAGAGAAGCTTTAGTTTCGGAAAAACAATTAAGTATATAAAGAATTACAAGGCCTTTGCAAACAGATACAAGTAAAATAAGAACTTGCATGGTCCTTGAGAAGTGTCACTTTAGGTGAGGCATTGGGTAAATATAACAGGACTAAGGACATGTCCGTCTTAGTGGGTGCATGCAGTAACAAACAGAATTATGCATTTATCCAGTACACCAGAGCAGTCATAAAGAAGCTCTTCTGGTCCTACAGGAAATTGTACAAGCCACATGTTGCCCTTGATCTTTATGTGTATCTCTGACTGGCAGTTCTGTTGCAGAATGACAGCTGTATATAGACACCTCTGTGTGTTCAATTTTTTTTTCCCTTCCAGATAAAAACACTAAGGAGCCTTACTGTATGTGCCCGGAATAATTCTTTTTTGAGAATATATATAGTATTACAAAAATATGTGTTAACCACCAAGAGTCACTAATTTGATGCTTAGAATAGCTTAAACCAGCAGTTCTCAAACGTTAGCAACCCAAGAACCCCCATTTTGATTTTAAAATTTCTGCAGACCCCCATGTCCCCTGCTCAGCGCCATGCCCTGCTCTCATTCTGCCCCTTCCCCCAAGGCCCAACCCCCCTCTTCCTGCCCCCGCTCCACTCCTGCCCCCCTCTTCCCCACCTCTTTCTGTCCCTTCCCCCAAACGCATCCCATCCCTGCTCCTCCCCCTACCTCCCAGAACCTCCTGCACACCACAGAATAGCTATTCCCCAGCATGCAGGAGGCACTGGGATGGAGAGGAAGAAGTTGATCAGTGAGGCTGATGGCCCCGACATGATTCCGCCCCCTCCCCTGAGCACACCCTGTCCCCACTCCTCCGCCTCCCTCCCTGTGCCTCTCAGCTGAACAGCTGTTCCCTGGCATGCAGGAGGCATAGGGAGGGAGGGGAAGGAGTTGGACTGAGGGGGAGGAGTTGATCAGTGGGGCTTGTGGACCCCCTGGAGTACCCTTGCAGACCCCCAAGAGTCCACAGACTGCAGTTTGAGAAACATCGGCTTAAACTATTTAAGCTAATTTTTACAAAACATAACTATGGGTATGTTTACACTACAATAAAAGAGCAGTGACATGTCTGCAGCTGGCCTATGTCAGCTGACTTGGGCTTGTGGGGCTGAGGCTGCAGGGTTAAAAATTGCAGTGTAGATCTTCAAAAAGAACAGGAGTACTTGTGGCACCTTAGAGACTAACAAATTTATTTGAGCATGAGCTTTCGTGGGCTACAGCCCACTTCATCGTATGCATAGCCTGGAACATACAGCAAGAAGATATTTATACATACAGAGAACATGGAAAGATGGAAGTAGCCATACCAATTGTAAGAGGCCAATCAACTGAGATGAAAAGTTTTTTTTCTCTTGCTGATGATAGCTCAAGTGATAATCAAGATGACCCATAGAAGATGTGAGGATACTTAACATGGGGAAATAGATCAAATTAGTGTAACGACCCAACCTTCCCAGTCTCTGCTCAAATCTAAGTTAATTATATCTAATTTGCATATTAATGCAAGTTCAGCAGTCTCTCTTTGGAGTCTGTTTTTGAAGTTTTTTTTGTTGTAAAATTGCCACCTTCGAGTCTGTCACTGAGTGGTTAGAGAGGTTAAAGTGTTCTCCCACTGGTTTTTGAATGTTATGACTAGATGATCTCCTGAGGTCCCTTCCAACCCTAATAATCTATGGTACATAATCTATAATGTCAGATTTGTGTCCATTTATTCTTTTGCGTAGAGACTGTCTGGTTCGGCCAATGTATATGGCAGAGGGGCATTGCTGGCTCAGGCTTTGAGACCTTGCTGTTTTCCCCCCTGCCACCTGAGCCCCATGAGCCTGAGCTATTGACCTGGCTCTGAGACTCACTGCTGTGGGGGTTTTTACTGCAATATAGATGCACCCTCAGTTTCTAAGTGTTGCATATGGGCTGTTGAAATCTGTACTAACATCTAACATTAGGGGATTTAAAGCACTCACTAATCAGACCCTGAAAAAATGATCCTTATCATGGAAAGCATGACAGGCCATTGATGAGTGGCACTGGTATGTAGCAGACCCTATACAATATAAACTTGGCTGTTAATCACATTTACATTTCTAACAATAGGTACAATAAGTTATTTAAAGAATTTTCTGTATTTTAGCACATATCATTTTTGACAGATTTGACTTTGGTAATTCATGAGCCCATATTGTATAACATGGCATTTCATTTAATGCTACTAGCTGGATGGAGTGTATAAGTTTTTACTATTTCAGAAGAGTGGAATCTCTGAATTAAATGCTTCCCATAGCTGCCTGTGTTTCAGATACAATTTTGCTACCACAGCCTATTCCATATAACCTTTTGGTTAGAAACTAGACAATTATATTTAATGGTGGATCATTCACCTAACTAAATCCTATATGTCACTGGTGGTGTATGCAGCACCTCTCTTCCCTAAGGCCCTCTCATTTACCTTTAATGGCAAATGAATTTTAAACAGTCTTTCCTTTTAAATCAATCAGGGAGTAAACTGAAGCAAGATTACAGACAATGTCTGAGGGCAACAAAAATGCTTTTAAATCTCTCCTGACAATAATTTTGAAGTTGAGTATGGCTCATGTGAGGTGAAATTCACTCCTGTGCAGAGTGTCAGCACACATCCTATTCACCAGTTAAGAATCACTTAAATCCTCAAGATTGCTCCTCCTAAGTCCCACTTAGAAGCTTAGGTTTTGTGCTGGCCCTTTGAATGTCATGCACTCATGCATTTCAGGTAGCAAAGTGAAAGGGTTCTGTCACAGGCTGACTGGCCCTTTAAGGAGAACTGCACTCGGCCTGGCCAGTGACCTGGCAGCTATCCGCTATCTGCATGTGATATCGAGACTTGATTAAAATGACTGAGCCCAATTGCAGGGGGATCAGTGGCGATTACATAAACAGAGCAGGGAACTCACTTAGGGGGAGCCCAGGAGAGAGGAGGTGGGAAGTCCCTGGCAAAGGCCAGGAAAGTGAAAAGGCAGCTCAGAGTGAGCAGGGAAAGGAGCTCTGTGAAAAGCTGTGCACATGGGGCTCCTAGGAGCTTTTGGAGATTATAGCCGACCTTCCTTGACAGAAGCCTTGAAGGTACTGGTGAACATACTGCCTGCCTGCTTTCATAACTGACTGCCCCATATGCAGTGAGCCTCATCAGTGGGAATCAAATAGCCCAAAGAGAGAATAAGCTATTCTGGATAGTCATCGTTATGATTTGAATATCTCTACCTCATGGGGCGTATTCTACCCTCAGTTACACTCATGCAACATCAGCAAAGCCAATGGTTCCCCATCCCACCCTTTGTCTGTCTTGTCTACTTAAATGTAAGTGCTTTGGGTTAAGGACTGACTTTTACTATGCGTCTGTACAGCACCTACTGATCATGGTTGAGTCTTCTAGACACTACTGTAATATAAGTGGACCAAATTAATCTCTGATGCAAGTGAGTGTCAAAAGTGAAGTCAAAAGGAACAGAACATGCTTACACCAGGGATAGATTTGGTCCAGTTGATTTGCATGCGTGTCGCTGACAGCATTTCCCCCCTAACAATTGTTGAAAATGTTTTCATTAGAAATGACAACAATCAGCTATTTACAATTGCATCCGCCTTATCTGATAAATGGCAAATGCTACAAGACCAAACAGCAATTCACTAAGAAAAAAATAACCTGTAAATACACGTACACCTGGACAGGGAAAAGCATAAAAAAAGACATAAGGAACAGATCGTATGTTACAAATGTTCCTGTACTGACAGTGTGCATGAATTTTAAGATGACCCAAAATGCTTTCCCATTTAAAAACAAAGGCACACAATGTACATTTCAGACATTCAGACAGCTGGAGACAGGACAAACAGAGAACTAGTTAACTACACTACTCATGGGACATGCCAAAAAGTGGAAAGTTTGATCCCACAGCAAAAGGGAGTCTGTGCTTTTATGGAGTCTTGTCAATAATGATAATTAACAACTCAAGTGGTACTTTGTACAGTCAAATAACTGTACAGAAACAAAGACCCTGCAGTTCTTATTCAAGTAAAACTCCCATTGACTTCAACAAGACTTCAATGGGTGATTTGGCTGAGTAAAAACTGCAAGTTCAGGTCCATTCATTAATTAATCATAGCACCTAAAAGGGCCAAATCCTGAAATTCTTACACAGGCAAACTCTTATTAAAGTCAACACAAGTTTTGCCTAAATTAGGACTGAGTAAAAAGGGAGTAAGAACTTCAGCATCAGACCCAAAGTGAGTATGTATCTCACGCAATGTACAACCTAAGTAGAGCTTTGTATTATCAAAACTTAATATAATTCCATAAAAATAGCCTATGGACTTCTTATAAGTAGTTATGAATGTACATCTCTGTCACAGAAATCCCGGTGGGATTGGATTAAGGGGCCAGTTTAGCGAGATGATGAGTGCCCTTAACTTCTGTTGCCCTGGGAGTTAATGGTGCTCAGAATCTTACAAGAGGTACTCACCAGGGCAGATCCAACTGCTCTTGAGCAGTCCTTTCTGCAGCTATCTCCCATTTCCCTGTGCCCCATGGAGGGTGCTCGGCAGGGGCGACATTCATGTAGGGGAAGAGGACGGGGACTGTATGGATTTAAATAGGAACTGTATCATCTCTGTCTAGATTGAGGTGGGAGTATTGACCCTGCCATAAACCAAGGGAAGAGAAATACAGCCTAGAGTCATATTGCCTTTACTAATTAGCTCCATCCATGCAAGAATCCCATTTTAATGTAGGTCCTGGGGTCGGCCAGGGGTGTCCCTGGTAGCATGCTTTCATTGGGGCTTTGGTATTAGAGAGCCCTGAGGTTCCAGAGCTAGTGTGCAGGCATGGGACCTCTACATGGATGGCCTTGATTACCTGCGGATCCTGGGGAATTGGCAGATTTTGGGTACAAGCCCCATGGCCCATTCCATGGGGATAATGCAAATTCAGTTCCCCTCCCTCTGCCCTCTTCCCGACTCAGATGAAACAATTGAGAAGAAATACTGAGAGACTGGAGTTTTCCTTCTCCCAATAGCCTTTACCACCAGTGGTGGTGGGGGGGTGATCAGGCCCTAAATGATTTAATTTTACTGTTGCAGAAAACAGCATAAAATATTTCACGTATTGACTATTTCTTAAAGTATCAGTTGATGTCGCTATACTCCCGCATTAAGGCGAATACAGACAGAACAGAGGGAATAGCTTTAAAAATAAATATGTGGAAAAGGAAGAACAATTTAAAAAAAAAAACTCCTAAAGATTGGCTCCATCACTACAGCATGTACAAGCAGGTCTTTGTCTGATTCTAGCCAGACTGTTTGCTGACAAACCCTGCAAGCTTCCAGAAAACAGAGACAGAGATGGTATTTAGTGTGCTAGATGGAAGCACACACCCCTGGATTGTCCAGAGCAGTGGAACTTTTGACATTCAAATAGAAAATGTGGCTTAAGAGACCATATTCAGGCTATATCAGGGGAAGTTTTGGCTCCCAAGAGGTAGGTCTCTCCAAGTGCTAGAGATAATCAGAATTCATCCACATATTGGCACAAGTCCCTTCCTGATCGTCCATTGTGCAACCCTTGCTCTGTTTAGGACATTGTTCATAAAGCCCTAATATCGAGGGGCCAGAGGAAACGATGGGAAGGCAAGAAGAAACTGGCCAGCAACTTTATATAAAAGGGAAAAAAAAAGAAAGGACTGATTGTAATCTTTTAAGGGCAAGGACCATTATATGTTATAGTGTCTAACACAAAGGAGTCCTAACCTGTAACTGTTCCACAATACAAATAATAAACAATAATAATCTGTCTCTAGCACCTGAACAGTTTTGATGTTATTTATTTGACACACCCGGTGACATAGTTACCTAAATTGTAAGATTCTTACTATATTTTAAAAAGTTATGTGTTGTGAAATTTACGCATTTCCATGATTTCAGTAATTCCCATGTCCAGATTTCATGTTCCCAGTGGTTTTCATGTCCATCAAAATCTAGATCCTTAGAAAAATATGTCTGATACAATACCATGACTAGGATAAAACTGGGATCCTGTCCATCCATGAAGAAAATCTACACATGGCATATGTATACACAAAAGGAATATACTCAATTTAAGGCACTTAAAGCCTGCCTAGTTTTAAAATTAGAACTATTGCAATGCAAATTGTGTCAAATTGTAAGATTATTAGCAAAAAAGCACGTCATCTATTTCTAATGGGTCTTGCTACATAAAAGAGAGTCAGTTTAAGAAAATGTTAATCTTATAATAATAATGCATTACAGCAATACAGCTCCTTTCATCTGAAGTTCTCAAAGCATTTTTAAACATTAATATTCCTTACAATCTTCCTGTGGTGTAGGGAAGTATCATTAGCCCTATTTTACAAATGGTCCAGTGAAATGAAATAATTTGGAAAAATCACTAAGTGAATGGCAGAGCTTGGAATAGAACTCAGAATTCTTGACTCGTCTAAATGACAAGATCATCGTCCTACTCTCAGGGAAGTCCACAGGGAACTGGTTAGCTCACTAAGGTTCCTGCATTCTAGTAGAGACACCAGTGATTCAGTTCCCTTAAGGATTCTTGAACTGAAAAGTATTTTTTCTCACTATATCAGTGCACTGTTACTGTAAATTATCTATGAAAATGTCGCCACTGAAGTATGTATGTATACATGCACTATTTATAGATAATGAACTAAGCACTGGTATCACTGGCAGCCTGGAAAATGCCAGTACTCTGACAGCTATGACATTGAAATCTCAGCATACAGCTTACTCTCTTAATCCTTTGAAGATTCATTCAGTGATCCAGAATCATATGAAATAAAGAGCCTTGCCTTGGGTAAAGGTGCTATCATTCTTGTAGTTTAATCTCACTGGGAAATTATAGAATAGGAGGTGGGTATCAACACCGTGAAGCTGATTCCTCCTTCTCCCATGGCCTTTCTTCCCCAGCTGGCTGCCTTACAAGTGGATGGCAGAAGGGGTTGCTTTAGAGCCTTTTGCCTTCACAATATCGGGCAACGGCCAGGGAAATGGGAAGCTTTAGAGCCCAGGGACGGAAATCTCCTCTGCCAGTTAGACACTTGTCTGTGCATACTACCTTCCAGCAGAGGACACAAACGCAAAGGCACTTGACTTAGGAGGAACCATGGTGAGAGGCCAAAAGGCCACACGAGGCTGTTCTGCCTTTGTAGCATCACCCAGTATTTTCTACAGCCAGTCAGAAATGAGCTACCTGTTATGCTTGTTATCAACCAGATCCTGGACCCAGCCTGCATCCCAAGTGGCCACAGGCCACTGGGGAGTTTTACAAGGGCAGAAGGGAAGAATCTTTCTTCTCAGCATTATGCAGCAGCTAGCTGTATCCTGGCCCCTGTTTCACAAGAGAGCTGGAGCAAGCTCATGGGGGCCCTCATTAACAAAGCCAGACTTTGAAGTCTCTGAGGAAGAATCTCAATTGTCAGTATTTTTTCCTTAAAAAAAGCCGTCAGGCCATAAACCAGTTTAAATTGACCCAAACCCATTGCTGAGTGACTTGTTATTTATATTATCGTTGCATCTTGGAGCCCCCGTCATGGAGCAGAACCCCATTCTGTTAGATGTATATGTGGCCGAGATCCCCTTCTGCAGCAGGTCAGTGGCATGGGGTGAACCCAAAGCTCCTGCCTCCCTTTACTCTACATATTTTTATATCAATTAAGTTTGGGGAGTATCCCATATTTTCAACTCCTGGACCTGCCCTTAATCCTTAAATTGGCTCTGAGAACAGGGAGAACTCCACAGCACTCACATGAACCTTGCACAAGTCCCCAAATCCTCCCACTGAGGGAAATGATCTTTGAGTTATGAGTGTAATTCTCAGCTATGGGCTAATCTGTTCTGTAAACAAGCTGATTTTTATCCCCTTGGAGGAAAACTGACAAATAAATATATAGTTTATTAATTAGTGTTCCGGTCCCAGGAGAAGCAAACAGCAAAGGGCACTCTATCTTGGTTTGTTTTTTCATTTTTGTGCCTCCTTGCAGCATTCCTGTGAATCACTAGTTGTATCCCTTAAGGGACAAATTCCGTAACTTTTCCATGAGGGACAATAAAACAGTCCAATTTCCTGTTTGTACAGCCACATCCAATGCATACTTCAACCTAGGAGAGTTATAGCCTGTTTGAGGGCTCTGTTTACATTTATTCTAGTCAACAGAAAAGTTATAGAAGAGCAGGAAAAAATGCATAAGTGGCTTTTTCCAAAGAAATAAAGCCCTAATTATTAGCTGCTACTGTCTTTGGTCCTTTGTAGGAAACTGTATGCTCAATTCAGAATATTCAAAGGAACCCTGGCACCTTAATTAAGCAAATCTTTGTCCGTTATACTTTTACAGAGCTGCAAACACGCAAATCACCTTCCTTGGTATACTCTTCCATTCAGGAATAAAATATATTTATATGCTGGATTATATCTAACTATTGAACATGCTGCAGTGTCAGTGGAGAAAGATGATAAAGGGCTAGACCACCAGACATCACCTCCCCCTACAAAACACCAGCCCATTTCCTCCAGCAAAAGAGAGTTTCCCATTTAACTGATAAATATAAATAACAGTCAGCAGTGCTAAGTAACAATCAGCATGGATTTGTCACGAACAAATCATGTCAAACCAACCTGATAGCTTTCTTTAACAGGGTAACAAGCCTCATGGATAGAAAGCAGTAGACGTGGTATATCTTGACTTTAGTAAAGCTTTTTATACTGTCTCATATGACCTTCTCATAAACAAACTAGGGAAATGCAACCTAGATGGAGCTACTATGAGGTGGGTGCCAAACTAGTTGGAAAACCATTCCCAGAAAGTAGTTATCAGTAGTTCACAGTCATGCTGGAAGGGCATAACATGTGGGGTCCCACAGGGATTGGTTCTGTGTCCAGTTCTGTTCAATATCTTCATCAATGATTTAGATTATGGCATAGAAAGTACACTTATAAAGTTTGCAGATGATACCAAGCTGGAAGGGGTTGCAAGTGCTTTGGAGGATAGGCTTAAAATTCAAAATGATCTGGACAAACTGGAGAAATGGTCTGAAGTAAATAGGATAAAATTCAATGAGGACAAATGCAAAGTACGCCTTTAGGAATTAACGATCAGTTGCACACATACAAAATGGGAAATGACTGCCTAGGAAGGAGTACTGTGGAAAGGGATCTGAGGGTCATAGTGGACCATATGCTAAATATGAGTCAAAAGTGTAACACTGTTGGGAAAAAAGGGAACATAATTCTGGGATGTGTTAACAGGAGTGTTGTAAGGAAGACACGAGAAGTAGTTCTTCCACTCTACTCTGCGCTGATTACGCCTCAGCTGGAGTGTTGTGTCCAGTTCTGGGCACCACATTTCAGGAAAGATGTGGACAAATTGGAGAAAGTCCAGAGAAGAGCAACAAAAATTATTAAAGGTCTAGAAAACATGACCTGTGAGGGAAGATTGAAAACATTGGGTTTGTTTAGTCTGGAAACTGACAGGGTACATAACAGGTTTCAAGTACATAAAAGGTTGTTACAAGAAGGAGTGAGAAGACTTGTTCTTCTTAACCTCTGAGGGTAGGACAAGAAGCAATGGGCTTAAACTGCAACAAGGCAGATTCAGTATGGACATTAGGAAAAAATTCCTAACTGTCAGGATAATAAAGGACTGGAATAAATTGCCTAGGGAGGTTGTGAAATCTCCATCATTGGAGATTTTGAAGAGCAGGTTAGACAAACACCTGTCAGGAATGGTCTAGATAATACTTATTCCTGCCATGAGTGCAGGGGACTGGACTAGTCTCTTGAGGTCCCTTCCAGTCCTATGATTCTATTACAGTTTCCCCCAGCCCAGTGATCTCTTTACTTCACACCTGGTCCCAGGTGGAGTCTTCCTTCTATCCTAGCTTTGATTTCTCAGCCTCATCTCCAAAGTTTTCCGACTTCAAAGCTTCCCCGTCCTCTATTTCTCTGCTCCCAACCAAACTTTTCCATTTTTGGATGTTTGACAAAGTCGAGATTTTCCACAGAAATCAGACACAGAAAGCAGACACTTTTTGTGAAGGAAAAAAAAGTGTTTAGTCAAAAATCTCATTTTTCCATCAAAAGCCATTTTGATGGAAATTTTTCACTCAGCCCTACTGTGAAGATGCTGCACTGGTCCCCAGTATAAGCTGCAGCTGCTCAAGTTTACACTGGTGGCAAATAACCCAATGGGCTATTGTAGGACTGGAGCTCACCAGCATGAAGGGACGCCCTTGCATGTCCTCTTTCTCTTGGCCATTCCCCTGGCATAGTCCATGCTATGCCACTTGGGTGGTATCCCCCTAAGCTGGGGGATATTCCAGAAGCCCAACTAACCTGGCTTTATGATCATTTCATACTGGCAGAGTAGAAGAAAGTGGCCCTGGAGCAGCCAGAGTTTGGGGCCTCTGATTAATGTATTTGCAAACTTTGCAGAAGGCAGACTTTACCATAATATAAGGAAGGCACTGACTTTCCTTCGGATCCTACCTGGTTTCTGAAGTGCACAGATTATACAACACTGGCACCACACTGTGGACACTTAACATTATTGCACAACCCTTGATTGTGCCCCTGTGTTTTACGAGACACAAGTATTTTATTCACCAGGATAAAACCTGTAAAATTTCTTTTTTCGGAAAGTTGAGAAATTGAATATTATGTTGCTAATGTTAGTTCTGTGAAAAATCGTTCCTAGTGCACGTATGCTGTGGTGACGGTCCCTACAGTCAATTATATTAGCATAGGTTAATTGCTTAACTGTTTTCTTAACTTAGAGCTTTGAGGAGGAAGGGATTTAGAAAAAAACACCTTATTTGAAAGTTTGTTATCCACCTTTTCTATCTTTGCAATTTTTTTAAGGCAGGATATAAATTCATCATAGTAAGTTTTATTATGTTATCTCTGGTGTACCTTCCCTGACTTGAAAGGAATTGTACAAGAGATTCATTTGAATCAGCATTCTCAGCCTAGAGGAGAGATTGTCCATGGCTGTGGGAGTACAAGTCCCACTGAAAGTAAAAGGGAAATAATTGGCTGTCAATGGGATTTTGCTCCTGTGGATGCTAAAGATAGTTGTCTTTCACACACTTTCAGTTGTTATTTGTTTCAGCTTTTCTGGAATGTCTTTTAGTTTGATTAGCAAAATAATAATGACTTTAAATTAGGCCTTTGGGATGATCCCTACTTTTGACTATTAAAGTGCTGCTCTGGGACTCAGGAATAATCTTATCTTCCTTACATCAGAGGTGTTGAAAACACAGCCCACAGATTGGATTGAGACCGTACAATGTATTTATTTGGCCTGCCTAGAGTGACCAGATAGCAAGTGTGAAAAATCCAGCCTGGGGGACGGAGAGTAATGGTGGGCTAAAAGGTGACTATATAAACCTAAGCCCCTAATATCGGGACAGTCCCAATAATATTGGGACATCCGGTCACACTAGGCCCACCTAACATACTCTGAAACTCAGTAATTTTCTAGCCTTCTAATGCAGAAATAACCTTGCAAATAGGAACCAAATATAAACCAATGTTGTTCTACTTTCCTGTTGTGCAGACAGCCTGAAGCAATGACTTAGAGATGTGAACTGTCCTGTCCCTATTAACCACAGTTGTGTGTCAACTCGAAAGCCAAAGCCGAGTGATGATATCTTAGCGTGAACATTAACTATTCTGTTGCTGGTCACTTTAAAAGATGGGACAGTAAGAGGGCTGGGAGTGAAGGTGTCAAGGGGTGGGAATTGGGAGTTGCAGCAGGGAAGGAAATGCAGCAAGAAGAACAATTGAAACTCGGAAAGAGAAGAAAGTGGGAGAGAAAGAGGGAAGGGAAGATAAGAAGGAAGAAAAACAAGTGACAGAAGTAGCAATTGCCTAACAGAGAGGACATTGTCTTAATTAGTGATACTGACTGTTAGGATATGGATATTCAGGCCTGTCTGTAAAGGCCCATACTTTAAGAACTTAGGTGTATTTGTATCACTTAGATAGTTATAGAGGTATAAAACAAAGAATCAAAATCACAGTCTGCCTGTGTGTAGGCCTTCTCTAACTAGGATAGTCTGAGGCCTGGTTCTTAGGCTAAGGCCTTTGGCTAAGCAGCAGAAGCAGCCATAAGCTGGGAAGCATAGGGTCACATCCTCACATTCCAAACCAGTCACATTGAAATAAGGTGGTATTGGGCTGTTAGGAATACAATCCTGTCTGAATAATGCCTTCACCCAGATAAAGATAGTTAAAGAAAACTTAATTTGATAACATCCTGTCTGGCAAGAAATCACTTCTCAGTAGTTGTGGTTGTGAAACCCTCATTTCTGTAGGTTTTATCTTTATGGCCTCCACTTTTCTATCGTTAATCTGTCTGGTTCTCTAATTGTTTCTGTCTGCTGTATGATTAATTTTGCATGGTATAAACTAATTAAGGTGGTGGGATATAATTGGTAAGCTCATCATGTTACAATATGTCAGAATTGGTCAGGTAAATTTCAGTAGAATGATTGGTTAAGGTATAGCTGAGACTATTACTGTATAAATTAGGGGCAAAAAGGAAGTAAATTGGGATTTGAAAATAAGGAAAAAGGAACTTGGATTTAAGCTTGCTGGAACTTCACCCCAATAAACATCGAATTGTTTGCACCTTCAGACTTCAGGTATTGTTGTTCTCTATTCACACAAGAAGGACCAGGGAAGAGGGAGGGTTAAGGAATAAGCCTTCTAACACTGACTGTGACACTCAAGTACAGAATAAATAATAAATATAAGTTTAATTACTACATAAAGGTGTTATTTTGCCCTTGATGTCTGTGCAAACTTCCCACTTTCATCAGTGGGGGACCTGCCATGGACTAAGCCGAGTATGAAATACTGTATTTATAACCTGGCCCATGGATCATAATTAAATAAGGAATCTGGCCTTGTCCTCCGAATGAGTTTGACAGCCCTCTTCTACACCATTCATTATTTTATATCTTTATCATGTACTCTCTTATTATCTCCTGTCTAAAATGAGCATTCACAGTTTTCTGTCTGTCTTCATCTGGAAGTCTTTCTATGAATCTAATCACTTTTTGTCACTGATGTCTGAAATCCTTCTATTTCTGCTATATCTTTTTTGAGATAGGGTGACCAGCATTGAATACAGTATTCTCTGTTGTTGGGGGGCCCCATGCCAAGGCACCCTCTGCTTGTAGCCAGTCCTATGGTAAACTAAATAAGGATTTATTAACTAGGAAAAAGAAATTAGAGAGTTATTTACAGTTTAAAGCAGGCAAACATATACACACAAATCAGTTACAGTCTATGGTTCCAAAAGGTGAAAGAGTTGCGGTAATCTTTCAGCTCTTAATGTCTTTTAGGGCTAACTCAGGTTGACCCTAGGGATCTCTGCTTCAATTTTGTAGCTCCAGTCCTGTGAGAGTACAAACAACAAAAGAGATGAAAAATTTTCTTGTTCACTATTTTTATTTCCTTCTTTCAGATTTCAAGCTGTTGAGACGAGCCCTTTTGCATATAGCCTATGCAGGAGCAATTAGCAAAGTCTTTGCATTGTGATGTCCCACAATGGCCCGTTCAGTTTTGATAGTCCTCCATGATGGGCAAAGATGATCCCTTCTGACTGTTCAACAGTTTCAGGACAAACATTTTTTACAGTTATAAAACAAAAATGTAAATAAGAACATAACATAACATAAGAACATAAGAACAGCCGTACCGGGTCAGACCAAAGGTCCATCTAGCCCAGTATCCTGTCTACCGACTGTGGCAATTCAGGTGCCCGAAGGAGTTGAAACCTAAACAGGCCAAATTATCAAGTGATCTCTCTCCTGCCATCCATCTCCATCCATCGACAAACAGAGCTGGGACACCAGTCCTTCATCCATCCTGGCTAATAGCCATTTATGGGACTTAACCACAGTGGAATTTATTCATTCTCTTTTAAACCGCTGTATATAGTCTAGCCTTTCAACACTATCCTAGGTAAGGGATTCACAATGTCGACTGATGCAGTTGTTTGAAGAAGAACTTCCTTTTATAAGTTTTAAAACTTTGCCTTATTAATATTGGTTGACCTCTAGTTCTTGTCTAATTATGGGAATCCTGAAACTTTTCCTTATCCATTTTCTCACATCACTCATGATTTTATATACCTCTATCATATCCCCCCTTAGTCTCCTCTTTTCCAAGCTGAAGAGTCCTAGCCTCTTTAATCTTTCCTCATATGGGACCCTCTCCAAACCCCTAATCATTTTAGTTGCCCTTTTCTGAACCTTTTCTAGTGCCAGTAGATCTTTTTTGAGATGAGGAGACCACATCTGTACGCAGTATTCGAGATGTGTGCGTACCATGGATTTATATAAGGGCTATAATATATTCTCAGTTTTATTCTCTATTCCCTTTTTAATGATTCCAAACATCCTGTTTGCTTTTTTGACTGCCTCTGCACACTGTGTGGACATCTTCAGAGAACTATCCACAATTACTTTATAGCATGTAACAAAGATATTATAAGTGAGATTAATGCATGCAGCAATTTACAAGCATTTCATAAAGTGAAAACACTGAGCACATTGTTAGAAATCCAATACCCATCTTAACCACACTAACACACAGGTGAGATAGACTGATTTTCAGCAATGAATTTGTCAGCACTTGGCTGAGGCCTAAAGCCTTGGCAAGATCCGGCACCTGGTCTACCAGCATCACACCTTATTTTGCAATTGGAACCCTAATTCTGCATTTCCTGGGTTTCAAACATTGGGAGGTGGGTTCGTGAACGATAATAAGTCCTTTCACCATGAATACATGCCTGGAACCTTAGCTTCACCCTAGCAAAGATTTTTGTATAAATTCTCTTTGTAACATTTATTGGTACAAAATTTAATCTAGAATAATAAATGATAGTATTCTGAATGTTCTGATGTAGCTATAATAACTTTCTAGCAAAACAGCAGGAAAATTAAAGCTTGATGGTGTAGTAATTTATGTGAAAGGAAAGGTTATTGTTTATATATTTAATAATATAAATAAATTATTATTTTTAATTTTATAAATTATTAATAATTTAATAATATATTTATATTATATATAAATAATAATTTAATAATATATAAACAATAAAGGCGATTATAATGCTGCCCTTTTGTAAGTAAAAAATATTAATGTAAACATAGCTTTCCCCTCAAGGTCATTAGGTACTTCACGCAGTAGTTTGGAAGAAAATAAACGGATTATAGTTAGTCCAAAATACAAACTAATTTCCAGGAAAAACTTCAGAGGAAATAGGTTTTTTTCACTGTGGTTTTGAAAATCAAAAAAATTTCCAGTTTGGGGTATTTCGTTTATTTATTTTTCATCTTCCTCTCGCCTTATTAATTTTTTGTACTTGAAGACAGGAGAGGTAGTAAAAACACACAGAAGGAGACAGAAAATGTTTGGAGGAAAAGAGGAGAAGAGAAGTAGAGAAAGGGAAGAAAGCAGGGAGAGGGAGAGGTTTGTGTAGGACCAAAACCCAGCATTTTTTCAGTTTCTGAAAACTTAAATCAAATTTGTAATTATTTTAAAAAATTTCATTTGACTATTTTGACCAAATCAAACATCTTCTGCAATTTTTTTTCATTCAGTTGAAAAGTAATTTTTCCATTTAAAAAAAAACCAAACAAACAAAAACTTGGACGAAAGATTTTTGACCACCTCTGAAAGAGCTTTTGCATTTATACAATAAGGAACAAGGAGTGGTAATAATATGAAATTCTTGTGGTTCCATTTGATACTGATGAGGTAATATCCTGATGTTAAGGACAATTCCTCTTCCTAGCCACTAGCTAGAGCTACTTGGTTGACCACTGAGAATCTCCCTGGTTATATGTGGAGGTGAAGCTACATCTATATGCCACAGATTGGCGGAGGATACGTTCCAAACCTTTGTGGCCCTAGTACAACTTCTTGTACAGGACACAGTGGACTGTGGATCTAACACTGCCCTCTTTCCTCTGCTGCTCTCAAGGAGCTACTGTGTGCAGCCATAGAGGGAAGCCCAGTGAAATACAGCCATAGAAATTCTGTTCTCCATCAACAATAGACCTCAGCAGTTCTCCTGCATCCGAGATCCTTACACTCACAGAAGAGAGACAGGATTTGTCCCTTGCTGCACTTGTGAACTCTCTTGATGGCAAGATGAAGTCCCAATATACCGCTAACTACTTCCACTGTTTTCTGTTCTCCACACACAAAAGTTCTCCGTGGACCCCATGTTGTCACCTGCAAGTTGATGAATCAGAAATCCTCAACCATTGCCCTTGTGAGGTGCTTGTTGTGCTTTTTTGTACAGGCCTGCACATATTCTGTGTGTGCCCCATTTTGTTGCAGTTTCAACAAAGTTTGTCCTTGTACAGCAATCATTTGCACTGTGCACCTATTTCTCACAAAGAAAGCACTTATTGCTGGTTGGGAAATGCAATTTTTGCTCTGTGAAAAAAAATCATTTTTTTCTGAAATGTTTTTGTCCTGAATGGAGAGAAAACCAAAAACTCAACATTTTCTGTGGAAGTGAAATTCCACAATATTTTGTTTTGGAAACACTGAAACCTTCCCACAGTGAATACATTTCGGTATTTCTGAAACAAATATGCTCCCCATAAAATTCCCAGCTCCCCACCTGGCAAGCTGCAGTGGAGCTGGGAACCTCAGCTCCCTAGGCACCCCATCTGGAGGGCTATCCTAAAGTTAGGAAACCTGGAAGCCCTGGTTGCTCAGCAGCCCACCTGGTGAGCTACTGAGAAGCAGCCAGGGCCGGCTCTAGGCACCAGCAAACCAAGCACATGCTTGGGGTGTCACATTTTCAGGGGCAGCATTCTGGACATCTTTTTTTTTTTTTTTTTTGCTTCGGGTGGCAAAAGCCTAGAGCCAGCCCTGGCAGCAGCAGCAGTGTGTTGTGCGTGGGGGGTGCCCTGGGCCCACTGCGGTTCCTGCCGTGGGGGAGTAGCACTGCACCTTGTGGCTGGGCCAGGCAGGCTCTGAACAGGGGACACTTGGGCTGGGGCCTGCCCTGTGGGGGGCACAGAGCCACCTGCAGGTGCCGCAGGGAGGCCGCTCCCCAGTGCTGCAGCTGGGGCTGGGCGAAGCGGTCCAAGCCTCCCAGGGACTGAGGCATGGCAGCCAGAAGCAGCAGAAACAGTGAGGCCATAGAGGGTGGGGTGCTGCCGTGCGGGGCCTACATCCTGCTTTCTGGCACTCTGCTCCCTCCGGGACTGCTCCGCCCCGGCTCCTCAGCCCCCTGCCAGGGTGGTCCCCCGGCTCTGTCTTCCTGGGTCCTGGCCAGTCCTGGAGGAGGGACCCCCAACTAGAGGGACCCTGGGCTGAGGTGCAGCCCGAGACCCCTACTGCTTACCCCAACTCTGCCAGCGCTGGACCTGCTGGACCTTAGGGGGAAGCGGGCGGAGTCAGCACTGGTGGGGGGGAACCCAGCACTGGGGCGGCAGGGGGTGTGGGTGGGGGAGGGCACTGGTGGCAGAGGGGGTGAGAGCTCAGGGCTGGGGTTGGGGGGCAGCCAACATTTTTTTTGCTTGGGGTAGCAAAAAATCTAGACCCCGCTCTGGAAGCTGCAGAGCTGTAAGAAAATCATTCCAGTGGAAAATTCCCAACCACCTTTAGAAAGCATGCTGCCTTTGAGAGTTGTCCAAGT
Source organism: Chelonoidis abingdonii (assembly GCF_003597395.2). Taxonomy (NCBI): domain Eukaryota; kingdom Metazoa; phylum Chordata; order Testudines; family Testudinidae; genus Chelonoidis; species Chelonoidis abingdonii. The sequence goes on along the minus strand of NC_133769.1, from coordinate 65,107,918 downwards.
TATGCTTTCTGCTTCGTCCCCAGTTTGTTTATTTGCACAGACTACATCATGCTGTTGCAGCTCTTGGGCATCCTTAGTAGATGTCTATTGATACAGAGGTTTCTAGTGCAGATTTTAGTTTCAAATCAGCCTTAGTCAATAGCTAGTTTTGGATGGCTTCACTTTGCTTACCACATATCAAATGGTCCCTTAATGCGTCGTTTAAACTCTTTCCAAACTGGCCAGGCTCTGTTAACTTCTTTAATTCAGGCACAAATCCAGAAATTGCTTAATTTTCTTTATGAGCCCATTGATAAAAGCAGGAACACTCCAGAATCATTCTAGCCTTTGGGGTTAGGGCATTTTGTAGAATTTTCAAAATGTCAACAAATGTTTTGTTTGCTCGCTTAACAGGACTTATAGGCTGCTAGGCAGGTTAGAAGTTTTATCCCCAGTTACACTCAGTAAAACTGTCACATTTTTTTCATCAGTTATACTTTTTGACCCCAGAGGTTAGTCAAAGTTCAAGGGCCTGCAGGTTGTCTTGGCTAGGAGCAAAAATTAATGAGGGATTCAAATATCTTTGATATAATCCTGTTTATTTACAAAGAAAAGAATAAAGTCCTGTTTCTCTGAACACAGACGCAGGCAATATCTTTGTTCACAGTTCCAAGCCCCTTTCAGCCAACACTTAGCCCCAAAAAATCTGGCTCTAGGCTTTTCTCGGGGGAGTTTACTGTAAGTGCAGAAATAGGACAAAAAGAATCTTCAGGCCCATCGCATCCTGGCTGGAGGTGGGGGACACCTGTACATGTATGGTTCCTGTTTGAATGCTGAATGGTATGCACCAAAACCTCAAGAAAATATTTACCTTTACCATGCTCACCAGCCTATTTTGATTGGTAAATTTGCTTGTAACTTCTATATCATGGGGTCTAAGGCTCTTATTAAGCACAGCACTCCAGCACGTGTTTAAAGTTAAGCATATACTTAAGTGTTTTTCTGAATAGTAGCTCATATGGTGAGGCCCATTATTATGCTTAGAAAATGAATTGTTCTGGCAACAGGGGCACTATTTGCTCTCTGCAGATTTATATAGCCAATAACCTGAGAGATCTTGTGTTAAAAGTTCTCCACAAGAAACTCTGCAGTTTTCTGTCACAGAGCATCGAAAGTTACCAATTTTGATACCATACTGACAAAGGGCTATTGTATATAACTTCATTTATATTTGTCCTGTAAAGGCCCAGTGGCTGAAAATGATTGAAATGTATATGGAAGTATATTAAAGGCAAGACTGGATGGCCTGAAGAACTGAAAAGTCATACACACGAAATAAATATTGCAAATAGTCAATCTGGATGAAAATTCTTTTATTTTTTAATATTTATGGACAATAAAATTTGATAAAGAAAGGAATTATTCTTGCTCTACTGGATTATTTTAGGTATAAATATTTTCCACAATCATCAATCTAGCAGGTTATGTGCAATAAATTACCATGTCAGTCTTCTGGTAAAAAATATTATCCATTCCCATAACTGTTTTTCCTTGGCAGTACTCGCTTTTCACCATAGACTTGTCTCTATGTTACATTTATCCTCAAGAGAAGTGTTTGTACACCAGCCTAAATATGTGAAATGATAAATTTTAATATATCTGATGCATTTTTCTATGTTAATACCCAAAATATTACTGTTTTCCTTGACAACCAGCATATTTTCCTCAGCAACAGCACTGAAAAAAGTAACATAAACCATTTTCCTGGAATCTCCTAGTATATGATACTAATTCTCAAATATTTACAAGCAACAGCTTATCTAGATTGATATAAATTGATGTGATTATTGATATACATCAAAATTTTATTTTCTTATTCAAATCCAGCATTCCCTTTGAAATATGTGTATTGCTGTTGGCATTGTTGTGGTTATTCCCCAAGTAAAATACATTTTTATTTCCCAGTCTGAGGGTACGTCTACACTGCACGATCATTTCGAATTAACTTAAACCGATATTATAAAACAGATCTAATAAAATCGGTTTAGCGCGTCCACAGTGGGATCCCGAAATCGATTGTTTGCGTCCATGGTCCAAAGCTACCATCGATTTCAGGAGCGGTGCACTGTGGGTAGCTGTTCCTCAGCTATCCCATAGTTCCCACTTCCGTGTTGAGAGCACAGTGCCTGATGGGGCAGAAAACATTGCCCCGGGTGGTGCTGGGTACAGCCTCACCCCTCCCTTTGTGAAGGCAGCAGACAACCCTTTGGCGCCTTTTTCGCGGAGTGCATTGAGCAAACGCCATAGCACAGCAATCTTTCCCTTTTTTTTTTCACGTGGTGGTGGGGGGAAATAAACTGAGGAGCTGTTCCCTGAACCACGCCAGACACTGTGTTTGAACCTACAGACATTGGGAGCTCAGCCAAGAATGCAAATAATTTTCAGAGACTGCTGTGGACTGTGGGATAGCTGGAGTCCTCAGTACCCCCTCCCTCCCTTCATGAGCGTCCATTTGAGTCTCTGGCTTCCCGTTACGCTTGTCACACAGCGCTGTGTATCCTGGAGTTTTTTATTCAAACGCTTTGGCATTTCGTGTTCTGTAACGGAGCTGGATACAACAGATTTGTCTCCCCATACAGCGATCAGACCTAGTATCTCCCGTACGGTCTATGCTGGAGCTCTTTTTCGATTTCAAACTGCATCGCCAGCCGTGCTGATCAGAGCTCCACGCTGGGCAAGCAGGAAATGTAATTCAAAAGTTCGCGGGGCTTTTCCTGTTTACCTGCCCGCTGCATCCGAGTTCAGATTGCTGTCCAGAGCGGTCAGTGCTGCACTCTGGGATGCCGCCCGGAGGCCAATAACGTCGATTTCCGTCCACATGAACCCTAATCCGAGTTATCACTATCGAATTTAGCGCTACTCCTCTCGTTTGGGAGGAGTTCCGAAATCGACTTAAGGAGCCGTTTAACTCGATATTAATGACGACGTCGTGTGAACGGATACAGCGTTAAATCGGTATATCGGCCATTAAACCTATTTAAAGTCGCAGTGTAGACCTGGCCTGACAATCATGACATCCTATTCATCAAAGTCACTCTCATGGGACACATCATCTGTGTGAATAACAGGGTTAGCAGCTTTTTTGTCAGTCTCCTCACATGTCTGATACTTACACAAGTCTGTTCAGGAAATCTCAGCAGCAAATCAGGTATATACCTCCTCATTGCCCATTTCACTTGCTTTCAGGCACAATGCACTGCCTGCAACATGCTATCTGGTGTTGGACTGCTTGTTATTCCGCTGATGGCAAGCTCCTTGTTTTCTAAACTCCATCAATGGTCAACAAGGGAAAGAGAATTAATCCTGTTAACAAGAGAGCCTCGTTATAGCAGATGATGGTTGGCAGAGCACCTGGTATCAGGCATTAGTGATATGCTGGAATGAAGCTTGGTTATATAGCTGGCACACGCATTTCCTCAAGCACAAGGAATGTTGTGCCTTGAAGTGTGAAGTCTTTCCCGAGGTGTGTGGAAGGAACTCTTCACTCTCAGAGGCCATAGCAAATATCTATCTCTTTCCCTTCCCATGCAAGGCACTTGTAGCATCACATCCTGTGAATATGTAGTGTCCAATAAGGAAGGTACAGAGCCTAGAGTTGAAGTGACTTTCTTCAAATCAATAATGTTGCTTTGATTCCCAATATCAGTGAAGAAATGCAAATTGACTGCTGGTTATGACTTAAGACTGATGCCTATGATTCCAACATCTGTATCTTGGCTCCTAATTATCACATTCTGGTAGTTGCTGGCAGCAGATTTCAAATTAATATATGTGTGTCACATTCTTCATGGTCACAACTTAATTCATTAATAACTGTGGCTGTCACTGAACCCTTCTACATAGCCAGGCAGTGACAGTTCTCTCGAGGGGCTATATAGCCCATGTCCTTACCTACAGCTTGCAAATCTGCATCCCTCCACAATAATTTCTGCCATGTTTCCTTATTGTTACTTCTTCCACTGAGATGAGGTTTTCTGGTTCTTTCTGTAGATTTGTGACACCAGCTGCTCGCTGTGGCCATTCCACATTTTGATGCTCACATGGGATACTGGTCTGTGATAAAGTCCAAACAAGTATACTTGTGTAAGCAGAGTCAGGATGAGCTGTATCCTGACATCTGGTGGTGAATTGTAGGGAGTGTGGAAAGAATGTCAAGAATCTCAAAAGGTGTGGACAGATTTGCATTGGCATCCACCCTCAACTTAGCATAAGCCCACAGCAGCTTGGGATGGTGATTTTAACAGCTCTGGGATCCCCAATTTCTTTGTTATTGAGGCAGGAGGAAAAAAAAGTTTGTCATCATGATTGTGTGAATGGGGAGCTGTGGGACTGCTTTGTGACAGAAATGACTCAACTTCAGTTGGGTGGTACTTGCTAGACAAGGGACATGGGTTCCAAAACCCACTGAATTGAGAGAGAGTGGGGACAGGTATCTGTGTCTGGTGAGGCAGTTTCCTTATGGAGCCAGATGCACCAGTTCTACCCTTCCTCTCTCTACTGTGGAATGTCAGAGTTGACTTTTTATTCCCTTAAGACTCTAGATACAGGTTACTGAGCTGAATTCACTTTGGGCAAATGGTGCACTAGCACTGGGGCTCCTCTACTATGTGCTGAGATCACTAAGAGCTGAAATTACTGAGCTGGGAGCACTGAGTACTGTGCTAACTAGTGGGGGAGCCTGAAGCTCTACTGCAGAACAGAGCAGTTGGTGGAGTGGAGCAGTTTGTGGAGATGGCTGAAGCGGACCACGGGACAGCTGGTGGACGGAAGTGGCTGCAGAGTGGAGTGAGCTGTGGAACGGCGTGGACGTGGCCCATGAACATGAGCGGAGCCGAGCCAGTGCAAGGCAACTGGAGCACTCATGGGGCAGCTGTGGTGGCGGAAGCAGTGTGAGGACCGGCTGGGAGCAGGAGTGAGCGCTGTAAGGCGGGCAGTTCGTGGAGAAGGTGGAAGCAGACACCCGGATGCAGGGCGTATTGGCCCTGGACCACGTAACGTGCCGCCTTTGCACTCCAGGTGCGGGGAGGCGACCTCTCACGATAGATCCTTGAATCTGAGGGCACCTTAGACCAGAGAACTTTTGGGTTGCTGGACTTTTGGAGTGATTGCTAAGACCCTAGGGAAGGCCAATTCGCCAAATTACTATGGGTGAGTTTGTTTTGGTTGTGTATATACTTGGTTTATGGGTCTCTCCAGGGATGCGGCCATTGATCCTTCCTTTATTAAAGGTTTTGGCTACACTCGAGACTCCATGCTTGCAAGAGGGGAAGTATTGCCTCCTAGAGGCGCCCAGGAGGGTGTGGTATGTAAGTGTCCCAGGTCACTGGGTGGGGGCTCGAGCCGGTTATGCATTGTGTTACTGAAATGGAACCCCTGGATACTGAACCTGGCCCTTGTTGCTACCAACTCAGAGGGGCAGAAGGGTTACACTTGTACTGTCTTGCAAGCTAAATCATGTACGTGGTGTCTTCAAGTGTACCAGATGTGAAGGAACATCAGATAGTGGTTGGATGACAGCAATTTCATCAAAGATTATTGTGCTGTTCTCTGGAACGTGGTCCATAAGGCAGTCTTCCCCTTTGAACTGAAGAAGATCAAGCAGAGTTGATCTTTTGGTTTTTGCCAGAGTATCAGGACTAGTCAGAGAATAGAAAACTGCTCCCAAAGAGTAGGACAACATTTCCCTGAGATCCGTTTTCCTACTTTGACCTAATACAAGAAGTCTTGCAAAGAGATTCTTGTGATTATGAAGAAACACATCTTTGCCAGCCATTTGTGCTTTTGTTTTCGGTGACTTGCTCACTGAATGTTTTCAGTTTCCTTGCCACCACAACCTCATCTTTCTTTGATGTCACTAGCATTATCTTTACAAGAAACATTACTAAGGGACACCTGAGTGGAGTGCAGGTTTCGACACTGAAGACCATAGAACAAGGCGTTTTTCTAGTCAGTTAACATTTATTTTAAAAAGAATTTTTCTTCCATTGAAAGCTCTGGACTATTATTTTATTAATATAGATCCATTTAATTGACAAAAGTTCCAAATGGCTGCATAAAATTTAGAAAACTTAATTGTCTGTTATAATTCACAGACTGTAGCTTACTGTGATGATAGATTTTTTTACTGATAATTTTCTAATGATGGTTGCTCCTGCCAATTGTTCCACAAGCCCCTCTGTGAAATTGAAAAGGCGTGAAACATATTTCCATTCGAACAGTAACTATCACTTACTGTTAGGGTAGATGCCCTGTTGATCAGTACAAGTTCTGTAGGATGAGATAAATATTAGTCCATTTTCTATAGATCAGGATTGCTGTTGGCACACTTTCCAAGTGCTAATTTAAATAATGTAATGTTTATTTCGAAAACTTGTTTGAAGGTGAACTGTGTGCCATACTCTGCTGAATTACAGAATATATTCTACCATCTACACTATTGGACAATATATTCTTCAAAGGCTTGTGGGCTCTCTTCCTTTATTGTGAATTAAAGGATATTTTTTGAAATACATACAGTATCTTTTTAATTTTGTATAGTGGATTATTGAATAAAGCATCTAGCACCTGAACTTCTAAGAGTCATACTTAAATCTTATATATAGTGATATACTTCCAACTATCTCAAAGTACTTTACAAAGGAAGCAGTAGCCCCATTCTATAGATGGGGAAACTGAAGCATGCAGGAGAGAAGTGACTTGCCTAAGGTCACCCAATAGGCGAGTGGAAGAGCCAAGAATTATGACCTAGGTCTCTTGACTCATATTTCAGTGCTCTATGCACTAGGCTACAAGACATACAATTTCTTGACCATACTTCTGGGTCCCCATATTTTTGCTACAATCTTTCTACCCACTACAATGACGGGGTAGGGGAGCAATTTAATCATCTTAAATCAACTGTGATTTTTAAATGGCCAAGCTACTAACCTTAAAATTGCTCTTTAAGACAAAACAATCTACAAATCCGCAGGTATTGGAGTCCTAGGCAAGATAAGTGATGATAAAAGCAGGTAAGATACTTAGAAAAGTGAATCTATACAAGGCAACAAGTTTAGACTATATACATCCAAGAATCTTAAGATTATAAAGACTTGATGTGGCAGTTGTTTCTCAGAGACAAAACTGCTATTCACTTCCATGGGAGTTTTGCTTGAATATGGAATGCTTGATCAACATCTTACTGAACTATAGGTAATCATTTTTGTTAAGTTCTGGAGAGCTAGGAAGGTGGTAGAATGACAAGCATTGTACGGATCTTTAAAAAGCAAAAATGAGCAGTCCTGACAATTGCCTTGTAGTAAATAACACCTTTTAGTGGGGGAGGGATAGCTTGGTGGTTTGAGCATTAGCCTGCTAAACCCAGGGTTGTGAGCTCAATCCTTGAGGGGGGATCTAGGGCAAAAATCAGTACTTGGTCCAGCTAGTGAAGGCAGGGGGCTGGACTCAATGACCTTTCCAGGCCTGTGGGATAGGCATATCTCCCTATATATATTTCTAAATGTAACTTCAAGCAACAGAACCACAGTTAACAGAAGCAATTTGTATGAAGCTAGAGGGTAATGGAGTTATGGACAACTGACAAAACAGGATTATAATAAATCATAGCACATAAACTTGATCACATTTTTAAATGAGTTGCAAACTTCATGGGGAAAAGGGGTGCAGTACCTGCAGTATACACTATCTGGAGACTTCAGTGCTTCCCTTTTCTTCTTTTTTTTTTAAATGAATTCAGATTGGCTTGCATATGAGCACCATTGCCTAGACTTAGGTTGACTGACAGATCCTAAACAGGGAAATAAGTGGAAATACATCATGTGCATGGTGAGGTCCACAGTAAGGTCATGCAGTAATAGACGCTAGGCCCAGTTTTACTGTATCCATGCTCTGGAAGAAGAGGTAAACAATACATTCATACCAGCGAGGACAGTGAAATGATGCAAAAGGACCCAGAGAGATTTGAAATGGGCAGGTAAACACAAAATTCAAGGTTCAATGTTCAGTCTGTAAATATAGCTTTTAATACAGATAGAACCCAATTATTTAAACCCAAATTATCCAATTTCAGGTTATCCAGAACTTGGATATGTCCTCCTAGTCCAACATGCTTTTATAGAAACACGTTGTTTTTACAAAACTCCAATTATGAAAATGTTTTTGATTTCCTCTGCCTGTGACACCCCTTGGCACCGCAGAGAAGGGAAAGAGGGACTGGTAGGAAGTTGATCATGTCTCCCTGATTCTCTGCTCTAGCACAGGTCAGAGCAGTCTGCTGGCTGTTTTAACTTGCACCAGCCCACTGTGATCCCCAAGGGACAATATTCCAGCTGGACGTAGCTGGAGCATAGTACCTCCCTGACACCCCTGACCCCAGCGAGTCACCTTCCCTCCCATGATATGGCCCCTGTGCTAGAAGGTGCAGGAAAGGGGGTGGAGAAACCAGTTACAATGGTTTTATTCTTACTGGGATATAGAGAATTGACCTAAATATTAATGCAAAAATGGTTATTAATACAATCACAGTTTATTTTTCTAATTTAGGTTATTGCAAACTTGCCTTTCCTTTCACTGAATTTTAGGAATTATTTTCACACACATGATGCTTGGGAGAATACAATAGTTCACATGCTTATGTTTTTGGTTGCTTATTTATGGAAACAGTCTGGATAAGCTCTCCCTGACATCTAGTGGTGAGCTGTGGAAAAAGACTTCAGAAGCTGATCTCATTTGCATGGACATACCAAATCTGCCTAGGTGCTCAGCATGATGGGATTTCTTGGCCATATGATCACTTGTGGCTGGTTTTGGATCCCCAGTCTCCTTGTTATTGGGGCAGAAGTAATAAAGTGTTGTTATCCTTGTTGTGTTAATCGAAGGCAGCAGAACTGTACCTGGCATACTCTGATGGAAGGACTCACCCTCAACTAAAAAGCACTTGCTAGGCAGGGGATATGGGTTCCAAAGCCTAATGGGTTAAGTGAGGGGTGGGGACAGGTACTTGTAGTGGCTGGTATGGGGCTGTTTAAGTGTCCTAGGTATCTTTTGATTCTTTTTCTTCTATGGTATAATGAAAGAGTTAATTTAGATTCAATTGTGAATCTTATATGCTGTAGGGTGTAATCACTGAAATCTAGGTTTAAGTATTAGACCTGTATTGTGATAGTGTTTCTATTGCAAAAAACTGCTTAGTGTGCACTGGTAGTAAGGCTCCCCCACTAACAACTGAAATCACTGACAGCTGTGTTAAGTTTGGGGTGGACTTGAAGACATCTTGGAAAGTGGGTAACTGGTGGAGAGGCATGGCAAGCAGACAGCAGAGAAGGTGGTAGAGAGGGCCAGAGCAGAGCCCTGCAGAGGCTTGGCTGCTGTTGGGGTGATGGGCGAGTGCCTGAGCAGTGTAGAGCAGTGTAAGGTGCCTCCTTAGCCCCCATGCCTTCCACAGAGGGTGGGAGGTGAACTCTGCAGATGAACCTTTGAACTCTGGGGCTGCACTGGCCAAAGACAGCAACTGTGAGTGGGATAAAGAAAATGGATGGGCATACTAAAGGGACTTTTGAATTGCTGGATTTAAGACCCTGAGGGGAAAAGGACACTGCCCAACTTACTTGGGGGTGGGTCTTTTGCTCATGGTTAGTGTTTATAAACCCTAGTTGGGATGTTTTCCCAAATTAATGCTAAGTTAATTCCCTCCTTTTATAAAAAGTTTTTGCTACACTCAGACTCTGTGCTTGCAAGAGGGTATTTCTCTTAGAGGCACCCAGGAGGTGGAGTGTAATTGTCCCAAGTCATTGGGTGGGGGCATGAGCTGGTTTTTGTTGTTGAAAAGGAACCCCTAGATACTGAACCTGGCCCTTGTTGCTGTTAGCTCCACCTGGCAGAAGGATTACATTTAATTAAATAAAATGTTGAAGCTAATTTAGGAAACTGCTAGGGAATCTCTGCTTTTGGTCAACCACCTCTTTATTCATAAAACCATATTCATATCCTCCACATGTATTTACACAGACTCAGGATGCAGCTTCATAACTTGTACTTCGCTTTAATATTCCATATTTTGTTTTCTGTTATGTTTGAAAGTTGTATTTCAGTTTTAGTTATTGTGATTTGTGCCTTGCATTGAATATTTGTTTGGAGTTTTTAATTGCAAATTTTAAATGTACTACAAATGGTAGGTTGTAAATCTAAGAACTATTTGGTCAAAAGCCAAACAACTAATAAGAGCATCTTGTCAAAGAAGGAGTCGCTTTCTGCACAAAGGGAGTGGAATGAAGCAGAGGATTTGACTCAGTCATCGCATCGCAGACTAGAGAAAAGATGGTCTTTCTCTACTGTTCACTGTTGAGGCTGCCCATAAAAGCTGCTTAGTGTTCTAGCATCTGCGCAGAAGAAAAATGCAAATACATTGGCAGTAATTGAAAGAGCAACAAAGGAGATAGGCTGTAGGGATTCATTCAGAAGGTAATTGTTTTAAATGTTGGCTGAAGGATGACTTAGTAATGGAGGGATATGCTGTGCAGAAACATAACTATTGTGGTCAGCAGGGCTGAGGAGGACACATCCTTCCTGTCACAGATCTTCCCTTTAAGGCAAGAGGGGGAAGTCAGGGAGGCCAGACTTCCCCATTCCAGGAATCCTCAAGTGGACAAGGGCCTAGGAAATGGCAGAGGCAGGTGCTGGGAGGAAGGAAGTGGTTCTGGTGACATTGTCTGGGGTGACTGTTTCTTTAAGAGCCTGGGCTCTGAAGCTTTATATTTCAGGGTGGGACAAGGCTCCCGTCTCAGCCAACCAGGATAAATTCTGGAAAAGAGGGCAGCATATAGCCTGCCTCTTCCTGCATAATGGGAGTAGCAGGGGGAAGACTGCTAACTTCACCTGTCCTAGTGGGAGAAAAGACTGAGGTGGTGAGACCTGGTCTCCAAGCTGTGGAGGAAGGCTACACTCCAAAAGAGATTCCTGAGTGAAAGGACACTTGCTATAGAGGGTCTGTCTGGATTTTTATTTATTTATTTGAAAGATTTTGTTGCTAGCCTAGGAGGAACTGGCTGAGGGCAGTTTAAAGGGATCAAATGAGAGAAGCTGCTTTAAGGGCTGTAGCCTGCTACACTCCCCTTGCTTTTTCAGTAGCCTGTTCGTGTTCTCTCATTATGGCTTCAGGACTCAGGCATTTTCACTCTAGGTCCCCATCAACCTTTTGTGTGGTTGCAGCTCTGATGCTGCATAAATATTTGAAGGGCATAAACGCCAAGGGAAGTGATGAATTGTTGGATTAATGGGATGAAATTGAGCAAATTAAAATATACACTCAGTGTCAGAATATTATTCTAACACAGATCTCCTAGCCAGTGGAAAAATCTCACAAAGGAAGCAGAAGAAATTTGATCTTTTAGCATAGTTGAAACAAGATTGGACCAGGGGTGGCAGGTTTGTAGAAATTTTGGTGGTGCCCAGAATCTGCCCACCCAAACTCCACCCCCCACCTTCCTAAAGCTCTGGAAGGGAGTTTGGGTGGGGGGAGGAGGTGTGGGGTGCAGGCCCTGGGTTGGGGCAGGGGAATGGGGTGCAGGCTCTGGGAGGGGGTTTGGGTGCAAAAAGGGTGAGAGGTTGGGCTTTTGGAGGAAGTTTGGATGGGGGAGAGGGTTTGGGGTGCAGGCTCTGGGATGGAGTTTGGGTGCTGGGTGCAGATCTGGGCTGGAGCAGGAAGTGGGGGTGCAGGAGGAGGTGAAGGATGCAGGCTCTGTGAGGGAGTTTGGGGATAGGAGGGTGTGTGGAGGAAGGGAGTGCACTGATGAGGGCTGAGAGGTGTGGCTGGGGATGAGGAGTTTGGGAGGAGGCTCAGGGATAGGGCAAAGGGTTGGGGTGAGGGCTGTGGGGTGGGGCTGAGGGGTTCCTGATGCAGGAGGGGGCTCAGGGCTGGGGCAGAAGGTTAGGGGGCTGGGGGATAAGGGCTCTGACTGGGGCCAGGGATGTTGGAGAGTCTCAGGGCTAGGGTAGAGGGTTGTGGTCTGAGGGCTCTTGCTAAGGGTGTGGGCTCTGGGGTGGGGGCAGAGCTGAGGATGAGGAGTTTGGAGTGCAGACAGGCTGCCCTGGGGTTGGGGGCAGAGAGGAGGACTCTCCCTGCCAGCAGCAGTGAGCTCTGGGGGAGGGACCCTCCTCTCCCGCCCCAGAAGCACACTCACCTTGCACCACTGTCACTGCATGTGCTCCTAGAGCGCTTCTCAGGTCCAGGAAGCCCCCTTTCCTCCCCTCTGGTGGGTGCCAGAGGGGTGCTGCCATCAGATGTGTGCCTCCTCCCCTGCTGCTGCCTCTCACTGTAGCCTCTCTGGGAGTGTGGGATGGGGCTGCCCCTTGCCCAGCATGGGGCAGAAGCAGTGACTGTGGGCAGGGGGGCCCTGTGCTGGTGAAGGGTCCTGCCAGAAAAGGGAAGGGTCCGAGGTGGAAGGGCAGGGTAAGGGCAACCTGCCCTGCCACTAGTGTATGAGGAGCACTAGGACCCTGCGGCGGCAGTTATGGGGAGCTGCTGGGGAGAGGACACGCTCAGGGCCTGGGAGAGGCATGCGGTGACAGCAAGTGGGGCTGGGGGCATTCAGGGGAGGGGGACGGCAGGCGGAGCTGGGGGAGAGACCCAGCCCCAAACATTGGTGGAGCCAGGCCCCCGGGCCCTGAATATTGCTGTAGCCTGGGTACCACAGGCCCATACAACTTGCTGCCCCTGGACTGGACAGTGCTCTAAAAAATGTACTACAATTGTTTACATGTACATAGTGTCCTTCACAGCAATATCGCAGACTGCTGTACTGCTAACTACAGAATACCATTATCAGCACTTACTCTACAGAAAACCTATATTTCTTTAGTTTTGCCTTAAATGCTAATTGTATTAGGCAGTGTATTCCATCGTCTAGTTCAGGGTACAGAGTTACAAATTGCCGCATCTCCAACTGACTCACGTTAATAACCAAGACTACCAAATACAGTATCCTGTTGATTCAGACTTTACTACATGGCCTTTAGGAACATAATAAAAGAGAAGATTAGGTACATAGACTGGGCCATAGCACAGGATTCAGGACTGAATGTGAATGAAAGAAACTTTGAAAACAATATTTAAGTTGTAAGGGAGCCAGTGCAAAGACTCTACAGCAGGTGTCATATGTTCAGATAGGGATCTGCCTGTCAAGATTAGATCTGTTGCATTTTGAATACACAATGCAAGTTGGAGTTCCTGCTAACTAAAGAATTAATGTATTCTAGTGTGGTGGCATTCAGCCTTTCCAGACTACTGACCCCTTTCAGGACTCTGATTTGTCTTGTGTACCCCAAATTTCACCTCACTTAAAAACTACTTGCTTACAAAATCAGACATCAAAATACAAAAGTGTCACAGCTCACTGTTACTGAAAAATTGCTCACTTTTTCATTTTTACAGTATAGTTATAAATCAATTGTAATATAAATATTGTAGTTACATTTCAGTGAGTATATAGAGCAGTATAAATAAGTCATTGTCTCTATGAAATGTTAGTTGTACTGACTTCACCAGTGCTTTTTATGTAGCCTGTTGTAAAACTAAGCAAATACCTAGATGAGCTGATGTACCTTCTGGAAGACCTCTGCGTACCTCCAGGGGTATGTGTACTCCTGATTGAGAACCACAGTTCTTGTGTGACAGTCATGTAAAAAGGAGTTTTAGAAATGGGCCTAAGATACATAGGCATGAAGATGGAGTCAATGCAACATATTGAGCTATAGAGGAAAATATTGCACTGACAGAAGAAAGGATTGGATGTCCTAAGATCTCCTCTAGGGAAGTGATGAATCTACTATTTGTTAAATTTGTGGATACCAAGTAGATGGTTTCACCCTTTGGACTACAGACACGGGTCTAAATGTCATTTGAGCAATATGCTTGAACTACTAGTCTGCCTCAGCTAGTGCACAAGTCCTGCTGCTTCAGCATGTAGCTGTAACTCAACTAACTGCAAGGACTTGCAAGAAATTGCAACCAGCTTCAAGTCTCTTCAAATATGTCAAGCTGCAGTGAATATGTCCTAATAATAAGTAACCAGAGTGTCACTGACTACTTAGAAGTGTTAAATCTATACGAAGCTATATTTTCTAACCTGGGGCACTGTTGCTAATGGGTGCTCTTCCTCTTTGCTTTTCTTCTGTCAGGGCCTTGAGTTTCCGGAACACAGAGCAGGGATAGACAGACAGCATGAGAAACTGTAATCTGATTTGCTATGATTAACTCCTCCTCCTCCCCACCTTAATGGAGAATAGCTGATGTTTTAGGGTCACTCACTCAGATATCCATACTGTATGCCTACAAAGAGGATGAACAGTAAATGCCAACCCATGGTTCCAAAGGCTTGACTGATGCCAGCGGTTCCATTTCTTGGAAGCGTCCTGCTCTGTTGAAAATATTGAAGTGCCAAGGAGGGGTGAAGGAGATTCTGGGAGCATGAGGAGCTTTAGCGAGTAAAGCCAGATGCAGCTGGCAATTTGAAGAGTTTACATGCAGCTTCCCAGGCCACTGAAGAGTCTGAACAGGAACATTAGGAGTAGGGGAGATGTAGAAGGGGCAGGGAGATTATTACCAAAAAAAAGAAAGAGGAAAGTAGTATTGTCCCTCTCACCAAGTCTCAGTCATTATCTAAGATGCTGGTAAACCAGGTGCCAGCTCTTGTCGATGCTGTAGGCATCAGCTGAGCACTGACAAACTCATAGCTGGAAACCAGACCGGCTTATCTGTATGTTAGTATTGTTCAAGATAGGTTTTTAGCCTTATGCAAATGTTTACTGTTTAGACCTTATGGAATTCTTGTAGGTTGCTGCATGCATTAATTACACTTGTAATGTCTGTATCCAATGCTATAAAGGGTGATTCATAGATTCATGGACTCTAGAACTGGAAGGGACCTTGAAAGGTCATCGAGTCCAGTCCCCTGCCCTCAAGGCAGGACCAAATACTGTCTAGACCATGTGATACATAGTCTTGCTTTATAACTGTAAAAATGCTTGCTCTGAACCTGTGAACCCAATCAGGAGAAATAGTCCACTGCCCATCAAAACTAAATGGGCCATTGTGGAATATCACAGTACAAAGACTTGTAAATGGTCCTCTCACACCCATGCAGCTAATATGTGCAAGAAAGTCTGTCTCATCAGCTTGAATGCTGGAAGAAGGAAATGAAACAGGGACACATGAATTTTTAATCTCTCTGTTTGGACTCTCACTGTGCTGGAACTAAGAAATAGAAGGAGAGATCCCCCAGGGTCAACTTGGGTTAGCTCTAAAAGGCATTCAGTGCTAACAGATTACTACAACTGTCAACTTTTGGAACCACTAACTTGTGTGTTTATGTTGGCTGCTTTAAGCTGTAAATAACTCCCTCATTGCCTTTTCCTAGTTAGTAAACTATCTAAGGATTTATTATAGGATTGGCTACAAATGTCTTTTGGTGTGATATCTGAGGTACTAATCGACCTGTGGTGAGTGCCTCATCTCTTGGGACTGGGAGCAACCTGAATCTTTTGTGCTCTTTGGTGTATGGCAACCAACTGTCACTAAGTCCAGCTTGCCTGGGTAGCAAGAGAGACTGGAATGGTGAAGGGGACTGTCTGTAACTCCATGGTAAGACTGTTATAGTGCTTTAGGAGTTCACATTTGTCATTGGGTTGGAGAAATCTAATTATGAACATACAACCAGTTTGGGGTATCTGCCCTGCTTTTTGACAATCTGACCTGAGGTTGGCACTCATGGCCACAAACCACTCCAGACAGCGTGACTGGAGGTTCTGGAGGAAACCCGTTCTGTGAACTGGATCCCTATCCTGTATTGCTGGCAAAATCCAGCAGAGGTTACTGGGTCCACTGCTGACAGAGATGATTAATCCTTCCCTAAAGGAAGGTGTGATGGGGTGTATAAACACCACACTAGAACTGAAGTGGTTAAGAACCAGTTCTGGGTCCAGGTGTCTCCTCTCCCCTGCACCTGTAGAACCTACTCCAGTTGGGGGGAGAAGCTTAAAAGGGAGCCATACAGCTCAGAAGGGGACAGAGAAGGTAGAAGGGCAGACCTATCCTGAGAACCCCTGAGCAAGAGGCCTGCAATAGCCTTTGCTGGCAGAAAGGGGCTAACAACTGAACCCAGCTGGGCTGAAGGTTCCCTTCTTTTTTTGTTTTGCTGTCTTGTAGGGAGGCAAATAGTACAAAGTGGCCCAGGAAGGCAGCCTTTCAAGGTTGTTTGTTGTTGTTGCCTCTCATAGGGCCCTGCATTGGAGCCTGGTGGAGTGAGAGGGCCTGCATCTGTATGCCAACAACACTTGTCATGGAGGGTGTGACATTCTATACCTTGGGGGAGCACCCTGTAACCCCAGTGTTCCTCATTTACATATAATTGTGATCTTACATCACACAGCCTACTTTATCTGCATTAGGGGAAAGGTTATGATCTTCTGAAAGTAATTTTTCTATCCATTTATGTGTATCATTAATGCATATGAAGTTATGAGAATTGTGTTGTATGGTTGTCACTAAAATATGCTGTAAATTGGGGAATCAGTCAGATATTAGCTCCCCAGTGGCAACAGCAAGGAAAGTAACCAACGCCCAGGCAGGGTGTCAAACAGCCCATCAACAGCCATTGTCCAGCAAGGGAGCGAAAATTCAATGACTCACCTTCATGAAGACACACCAGGGAAATTGCGTAACCTTGCCTGGAGACTCAGTAATGCCCACCAGACATGCCTGGACTTGTGTGTTCCCCAACCACATGGGACTGAGGATAGAACAGAGCAGGCCATGCTTGGCCTTTTTCCTGCTCCCACCTCTGCTGCAAGGAACAAGGACACTGAGAAGACTTAAGCAGAGGAGACAGGCCCAGATTTCAAGGGTGAAATCTGTGTAATATGAACAGAAATATCCAGTGAGGTGAAAAAACTGCTTAATATAGATGTTGTCCAGTCTAATAGAGTTGAAAGTTTAGACTGCATGCTTATATTTTCTTTTCTTACAGTGACTAACTCTGACTTTTTGCCTATCACTTAATGTCACTTAAAATCTATCTTTTGTAGTCAATACACTTGTTTTACTGTTTATCTTTACCAGTGAGTTTGGATGAAGTGTGTGGCCAAACTGCTCAGGTTTGCAAAGCTGATGTGTATCCACTTTCCACTGAAGACGTAGTGAACCAATTAATAAATTTCCACTCCTCATCTTGAGCTGTGCAAGATGGTGTATTCCTGAGGTACAGTGCTGGGAGCTGGCTGGTGCCTTTCCCTGTGTGATTCATGAAGGGATCTGAGAGCATTCATGCAATCTAGCTCACAGCACCCCAAGGGGTTTGCTGCTTGTCACTAGCAAGGCCTTGTGAGAGACAGCCCAGGCTGGAGAGAGTTCAGGGTAGACAGCAGTCCCACAGTCCCAGGCTGCACCCCAGGGATCCTGTCACAGAGGGGGCCTACATTTGCCTTCCACACACCCCTCTCAGAAGTAAGAAGATGGTAGAGATTCTGAAATCTCCAAGGTGAGGGTGAGTCACCTACAGAAGTCATGAGATAGATTTAAGGCCCTCCCTGCTGTGAAAACATGGGGTTCTATATATATTTCTTTGGACTTAGTTACCCCATAAAGAGGAAACGCTGACTTGGTAAATCTCTCTTCATCTCTAAATCCAATGATATTAGGCTCATTAAGTTTAAAGCTGGAAGGAACCATTAAATTTAGTCTAACCTCCTACGAAAGCTTTTCAATTCCTTTGATAAACATGGTTTCCCCCCATTCCCTCCCCAAAGATTAGCACCTGTGGGCTAGATTCTGCTCTGTCCAAGATGCTAGCTTTTTTGATCACTGAGGGTAGATGTTAGTTTAGTCAAAAGGTGTATAGAAAGTTACGATATAGTTAATATGGAAAAGTGGATGAGATAGCAGAACAAAGTGTCTAAGGAAGAACCATGTGATAGTAGAAGATGGTTACAGCTAAAAGCTGTGGTATTCAGACATTGTTCTGTTGACATAAGCGCTATCGTGTTATTCATGGTGTGATATGCACCCTACAGACTATATTCAAAGTTAAGAATTTACTTGAGCTACATATGAGCAGCACTGTAGATAAAGAACAATTATTTGAACTGTATGCTATACTCCTCCTGTGTAAAGTGATTATGCTGATCAGTATAACACAAAGTACTTCTGACACTTCTTTGAAAAGTGCCAAATCTTCCCAGTACTAAGCAATGATGAGTTCCACAGGCATTAGGAGGAACCTGCCCAGGGCATGTACTGATAACAGAGGCACCAGGAATACTCAGCCCTTGTCCCCAACACACTAATCTGCACCGATACAGAGGAAACTCCTTCAAAGAATGGATCTAAGCACCAGGTGCGGCAAACACTTTATTTGTGTAAGTAATCTCATAGAATTAAGGGGAACTATTTGTCTAAATAAGGATCCTTCACTGGAGTAAAGGTTTACAGCAACAAGGCCATAGGCTTTTCTAAGGTACCGACCAACCTCATAACTAAGCATCTAGGATTAGATTCTGGACTATGCCACTAAAAAGTGTATCAGAGAACTCAGCCCTGGGGCTTTGTCACCTTTGTGCCCTCCTGATCGTAGGTTGCTGCTGGCAAGACAAAGCAGCTCCTGGTGTACTTTAAACTGCTCTGGGACCTGCCCACACACACACACACACCTCTCTACCCCTTCATTGGAGGGGTCTTCTTCAGTGTCCGTACCAATGGAATTCTCTGTCTTCTGATGTGAGGCTTTCAGAGCACCTTTACCTGGCCCCAGTCCCTTTATCCAGCATGAACAGGGGTATTACCCCAGGTTTGAAGACATACTATGCATCATTCCCATATCTTGCCTCCTATCCATGTGCAGCAGAACCTTCTCCAGTCTTGCTGTGTTGAAGGCCCTTGCTACACAGGAGAGGAAGAGGCTGCGGGGTTTGCCCATATGTACTGGGGTTACATATTTTAAAGTTATATTTGGTTCATTATTAAATTATTTTGATTATATTGCAAAGTAATGTGTGAAAAGTTATATTTTTAGAAGCTTTTGTTTAAATAATATGACTCACCCACCCCAAATGCACAATTGTTTAATAGTTACAGAGTTTTAAAAATCACTTACTAAAAATACTTGAAAAACTTCCCTCCTGGGCTAAGATCTCATCTCCCCAAATTACAGCCTGGAGTAAATGTTTACTACCATGTCTGCAGCTTTGTAGCTGGCATAGCTGAGAGGCAATGTGATCTAGTGGACTGAGAGAAGCCCTGGAAACCAGTACTAATCCTACTGTAATTCTGGTTTAACATGATCTTCAGCAAATCACTTAACCTCGCTCTCTCTTTCCATCTGTAAAATTGGGGTGATAATACCTATTTCACAGGAGCATTGTGAGGATTAATTAGTCTGTTCAGTGCTTTGAAGTTGTAAAGCATTATATAACTGCTCGGGATTATGATGTTTGCTTATGTACCCTAGAGGCATAAATGGAAATACTGACAGACCTTCAACTACAGTAGTATTACTGGCAATAGACACAATTATAATTATTATTTTTAGGTCTGTCAAGCAATTAAAAAAATTAATCACAGTCACACTGTTAATGATAGAATACCATTTATTTAAATATTTTTGGATGTTTTCTACATTTTCAAATATATTGATTTCAATTACAACACATAAAACAAAGTATACAATGCTCACTTAATATTTATTTTTTATTACAAATATTTGCTCTGTAAAAAACAAAAGAATAGCATTTTTCAATTCACTTATTCTAGTGCAATCTCTTTATCATGAAAGTTGAATGTACAAATGTAGAATTATGTACCAAAAAAAACCTGCATTCAAAAATAAAACAATGTAAAACTTTAGAGTCTACACATCCAATCAGTCCTATTTCTTGTTCAGCCAATTGCTCAGACAAACAAGTTTGTTTAAATTTGCAGGTGATAATGCTGCCCGCTTCTTGTTTACAATGTCGCCTGAAAGTAAGAACAGGTGTTTGCATAGCGCTGTTGTAGCTGGCGTCGCAAGATATTTACATGCCATATTCGCTAAAGATTCATATGTCCCTTGATGCTTCAACCACCATTCCAGAGGACATGCGTCCATGCTGATGATGGATTCTGCTCAATAACAATCCAAAGCAGAGCGGACTGACGCATGTTCATTTTCATCATCTGAGTCAGACCCCACCAGCAGAAGGTTGATTTTCTTTTCTGGTGGTTTCGGTTCTGTAGTTTCCGCATCAGAGTGTTGCTTTCAGAAGCCTTAAAAGAGTATGTTCCATACCTCATCCCTCTCCGATTTTGGAAGGCACTTCAGATTCTTAAATCTTCAGTCAAGTGCTGTAGCTATCTTTATCTCCTTTGCATTTTGTCAAATTTGCAGTGAAAATGTTCTTAAAATGAACAACATATGCTAGGTCATCATCTGAGACTGCTATAACATGAAATATAATACAGAATGTGGATAAAACAGAGCAGGAGACATACAATGCTCCCCTAAGGAGTTCAGTCACAAATTTAGTTAACACTATTTTTTTTTAACGAACCTTATCAGCATGGAAGCATGTCCTCTGGAACGATGGCCGAAGCATGAAGAGGTATATGAATCTTTAGCACATCTGGCACATAAATATCTTCACATGCCAGCTACAACAGTGTCATGCAAATGCCTATTCTCATTTTTAGGTGACATTTTAATTAAGAAGTGAGCAGTATTATCTCTTGTAAATGTAAACAAACTTGTTTCTCTTAGCGATTGGCTGAATAAGAAGTAGGACTGAGTGGAATTGTAGGCTCTAAAGTTTTACATTGCTTTTGAGTGCAGTTAAGTTGCACTTTCATGATACAAGTACTGTAGTGCAATCTCTTTAAGAGGTGAATTGAAAAATACTTTCTTTTGTTTATCGCTTTTGCAGTCCAAATATTTGTAATAAAAGTTATAAAAAATATATAAAGTGAGCAGTGTACACTTTTTGTATTCTGTTGTAATTGAAATTGATATATTTTAAAATGTAGAAAAACATCCAAAATATTTAATACATTTCAATTGGTATTCTATTGTTTAACAGTGTGATTAATCATGATTAATTTTTTCTATAGCGATTAATTTTTTTTGAGTTAATAGCATGAGTTTGCGATTAATTGATAGCCCTGTTATTTTTTTAAAAGGCTCTTTTCCATGGCTTTTTTTAATCACAAAAATTAATCTCTTGCTTCAGCTTCACACACATTCAGTAACCTGCCCTAAATCTTGGTATTTGTAGTTTTCTATAGCCAAAATCATATGAGATCATTCTCTCGTAGATTCCAAGGCCAGAAGGGACCACTGTGATCACCTAGTCTGACCTCCTGCATAACACAGGCCATAGAACTTCCCCAAAGTAATTCTTAGAGCAGAGCTTTCAGAATAATACCCAATCTTGATTTTAAAACTGTAATTGATGGAGAATCCACATGTTCCAATTCAAGGACAGTGTGAGCTAAGCATGATTTGACTTGCTTTCCTTAGTCTTCAAGGCTTTTTATTTTGCTTGTTTTTATATTGCAAACACAAAGCTGAAGTTTTATGTTGTTTAGGTTGTGCATTCTCCTTATTCGGTCATTCACCCTATTTGACAACTAATTTTCAGTTTAGTTACGTGCCACGAGCACCTCCAATGCCATTATAATGTTCTATCATTAATGAAAATGATAGCAGCTTCTAAAGCTACTATTGATTATCTAACTGATATATAAACCTGCAAAAGACATACTGCTTGAGCTGTGCTACTTGATTATAAACCAGGAAGCCTTCTGGTGGGCCACCATTGCCCTGTGGCCCAGCAGGAGTGCTGACTGGTCCATAAGATCCTACCTGTCCTTATTTCCAGCTGCTAAATCATTTGTTATGTTATTACTGCTTCATGTTAGCAGTAACTGTACTTGCTATTGGAGGTGGCCTTCATGGTCAGCAAAGGGAAGGCACTGGCGAACATTCTACTCAGATGTGGACCACCCTATGGAAAACTTTGACAAGTCCACTCTATAAACAGTTCTCATTAATAATAGAAGAAACCAGTGCTTGTCATGTCATTAAAAATGCTCTAAATATTTTTCCATGTCTCTTCCTTCCCTCCTCTCCCCGCACATTTTGGTAAGCATAATCCTAGGTAAGCATGTGTAAGTGATGGCTCTGAGGCCATAAATAATTAACTTAACTCTGTAAATGAAGTTGTGACCCTAAGAGTCCCTTTATGCCAACTGGCAAATGACACACTCAACACGCTGTTAGAATATTTAGCCAAACGGTGTCTTGTAAGGTATCATAAAAACTGGTGACATGCTGGTCATGAATATTATCGTGTGATGTATGCACAGGTTGTGTATAAAGACTTAAGCATGTGTGCTGGAAATGTGTTCCTAAAATATGTTTTGGAGGCAAGCCTGCCTTAGACAAAGAAATGTCTTTACCTGTCTGGGTCAAGCTTTGTAAACTATAGACAAAAGTACATTTACATATAAGGTAAACAAAGCAATCAGGCTAACAAGCAGTGGAGGAAATAGCTAGGTGACCACACCAGGAGACATTGGACTATGAACCCTCAGGAGGTTTTCCTTGCTTTTGAAGGAAAGACAATGGACTTTGGGAAGTATAAGGGAAGCAAAAAGACTTTCTAGTGATCCATCATGTAGGAGTCACCACCCTTGGATTCTGTGAACATGAGATATTCTTACCGGGAGAGCTGGAGATGCTGATAGTTTGATGTAAGTGAGAAACTGTTTTAGGCAAAGACGTAGCTTGCTAGAATTAAGTTTTAGCACTAGAATGCATGGTGGGGGGTTGTTTTGTCTGCTACTCTTTTCTCTCTTTTATTCTTGCTTGGTATCACTTAAATCCATATTCTTTATTAATAAAGTTATTCTTAGTTTGTACTAGAAATGGTGTTTTATGGTAAAGAGCATGCTCCGCAAGCCAACAGGCCAGTATGTAAGCCAGGGCTGCCCAGGCGGAGGGGGGCA
This sequence comes from Chelonoidis abingdonii, assembly GCF_003597395.2. Lineage (NCBI taxonomy): Eukaryota > Metazoa > Chordata > Testudines > Testudinidae > Chelonoidis > Chelonoidis abingdonii. The sequence continues at coordinate 65,084,856 of NC_133769.1, read as the reverse complement.
AATGGGGCAATTTGCCCCAGGCTCTGGGCCCTGCAGGTGCCCTCATGAGTATATCATATTCTATAGTATTGCAACTTTTTTTTTATGGAAGGGTCCCCCAGAATTGCTTCACCCCAGGCCCCCTGAATCCTCTGGGCAGCCCTGGTGTAAGCTGTCTTTGGGGACAGCAAACCTAATAATAAGTGTCACAGTGAGAGGGCCTGGACACTGAGTATTATCTGCACAGCAAAGTTATGACTGGCAGAATCTCCTGGACTATTGCAGGGACCTGACAAACAGTTCTAATTGCCTCACTCTCTGTAAGGCAGAGCAGTAACATGGTGGCTTATGGTTCTGGGTGTCCAGAGCAGAGCATCACAGAAGTGATGTCAGTGAATAGTACTTTATGGTAGGATGGGAGTTGTTTAGTTGTCGGTTTTTGTTTTGTTTGTTTAAAAATAAAAGCTCTGTACTGATTTTCAGATTTTGCAAAACAGAGACTGAATCCTGAGAGGTACTGGGCACCTGCAACTCCCAATAAAGCCAATGAGGGCTGAAAGGGCTCAGAATTTCTCAGAATCAGGCGCAAGTTGATATTGCAATACAACCAAGCAATATACATCCCTGGTGTATGTCTGTTGGCTCAGCCAGTTACACCAGGAGATTGTGGTCCAAAAAATAAACTCAGAACAAACTATGATGGCTAAAGATGGGTATTATCTATGGTATACAGTCTGCATGCTGGAGATGCATCACAATGGGGAGGCCTTGCAAGGCTGATATCAGTATAGTTGGCATTTGTGTACTACAGTCTAGATACGTCAGGCTATTTTCATGTGAGGATCCCAGATTTTTTTTTCCAAAGTAGAAGCAGGCACTTAACAGTATAGACCCTCCCACCAGCATATGTTAAATGTACTATAGGTCCCTCCTACACGATGTTGAAATATCCTCTTTCCATGCCCTGCCCTTCTGCCACCCACTCAAAATGCTCCCCCTTCTTATTACAAGTGCTGCTGACTCTGACCCTCTCCTTTGTGCTCTACAAGTCACAGGTGATGCTATATTTCCTGCTTTTGTCTCTGGCCCTTACCTTACACCATCCCACAGGGAGTCTGGGCCAGGGCTATAAAGGTATTTAGGTGTCTGAAAATACAGATAGGCACCTAGGTGCTTTTGAAAATCCCACTAGGCACCTATCTGGGTCTTTAGACACCTGAATAGCTCCACAACTCTGCCCTGATACCGTAGTTAGTCTCTGGTGGTTTGTAAAAGTGGTGACCATTCCCAGCTTGTCCCTCATGCAGGCAGTTAGACCCCTCTGCACATGTATTATTCCTATTGCCAGGGCTGATTCAGGGGCCACTATCAACAGCAGAAGTTGACATTTCTACCTGCTCCACATTGACAACAAGTCCTCCTGCAGCAAGGACAGAGATTTGGCAGCCACCTCTGCACCGCATGGTCCTCAAAGGCCTGTCAGAGGCAAGGAGTGACCTGATTATTCCTTATGTGGCAGTAGCATTTCCTACAGGGACATCATAGCACTGTAGGAGTCACTGGGGTGGAACAAATGCTGATGTGTAAAAGGGAATAAACAGATACTCTATAAACACTGCAGCATACCTTGAAGCAGAGGTGGCTCAAAGCAATCTTCTGCCGTAGGCAACACTTCAGTGGGTCACTCTCCCTCATCATTAAAATTTGGCCTGGCAACCCCTCTGTCATGAAGAGGGGAGGAGAAGGGCCAGATTTGAGTGCGTGGCATTGCGACTGGTACATGGGGTCACAGTGCAATTTAGGTTTGGTCTAGCTGTCCCTCTGTCATGGTGTAGGGATAACCAGTCCAAATTTGCTGGCGGAGACAGCTGCTTAGCTTGCCTAGAGCTAGAATGGCCTCTGCCATGAAAGGTCTACCCTTATTCATGCCTTTCCCACTTCTAAGTAACACCCTCCATTATGCTTTTCATTTCAAGGGTGCTAAAAGTACAGCCCAAGTCAAGTTGCAGCCCTTGAGTCCTAAAACTCAGCCCATTCTTGAAGACAAATGTGAAATCCTGGTCCGCTGACGTCAATGGTCAAACTTTCATTGGCGTCAGTGAGGACAGAATTCCTCCCAATAGGAGCTGTGAGTGCTTAGCTCCCCACCCCATATTTATTTGGGGGGCCTAAATATGTCTTTAGATGCTTAGATTTAGACCTCAGTGAAAATGTTGGCCTCATGCCCAGATCCTCCAAGGTATTTAAATAACGAACTCCCATTGATTTCGCTGGGAATAAGGAACCCAATTACTTTGAAGATCTGAGCCTCCGTCTCTGCAGATGTTTATCAAATACAAATCCCTTCCGTAAACTCTAAGCTTTTGTTCTTTTCTGGACCTTTCAAGACTCCCATGAAATGAGACTTTTCCTAGTATCTTAGTAGTTCTCTATCATTCACACTGGGGAGAGAAAGGAGTGCCTGGTTGACATCCTGCACCTACACAACAGCCACAATTGACCCAGAAACTCCTCCCAGATGGTCTCTGTCATGGAATTACAATGCAACTTGGGGAAAATATTATAGTTATGTGCAAACAATTACAGATGTGCCAACTTTAAAATGGCCTCTCATGCTCACTCTCACCCCTTGCATCATCCACTTCTTTGCTCCCTTCACGTCTTCACTCCTACCATTTCCATATCAGCACCACACCATTTCAAAGCCACTGAGGCAGCCAAATCCCTTAGGCAACTTTCAAAGTCACCAGCAATGTCTTCATTATTTTGCCTCCTCTGTATATAGCTTCCTCTCTCATTTTATTATTTCTTCTCCTCCTCGTTTGTTTATTCCCTGTCCACACACCATGCACAGAGCTTCCCAACCCTCTCTCTCTCTCTCTCTCCTTGAATCTGCACCATCCCATAGATCTCTTCCCCTCACTGCTCCTTCCATCCGCACTCTGGAATTCGTACCTCCACAAAGCCCATAGGATTTCTGATGTTGCTCGGCACAATTCTGTAATTCATGGCTGCTTTCTAATTATGATAAGTGGAACTTAGTATGAGAGCTGAAGTAGCCTAGGAAGTTAGTGATGGTAACTATAGCCAGGAAGAGAGGCCAGCAAAAGGTACCAATGTTCCAGACCAGCTCCGCAGGAGCTCTGTTCATTCTATGTTGTATTTGGCTTCCCACCATACTATTTAGTCAGTGGTTGCACAAGCAATGCAGGGTCAGGCCTTGTCAGTACTTAGATGAAAGACCCCTAAGAAAAACCCAGAGGGTGCTGAAAGAATGCATACACATGTGCTGGCTGGCACCTACCCAGTTATCAGTAGTAGAGTGCGCAGACCCTGGCTTGGTGTCCAAACTCACCCCCTTTACTTATAACCTCCAAAATAATAACACCATTAAAACTTCAGCCTAAGCTTCTACTTTTAGCTTAGCTGGTGTTCGGTTTCCCTCCAGAACCTCCTTTGTCCCTCTACCCAAAATGGCCATCACACCCCCTTTGTATCCTCTTGGAGGTAATTGGACTCATCTCAGGTATTCTTCAATATCCCCACTGTAATGCTTCAGAAGGAAGAATACCACTTACTGAATGGCCCTGTACTAGAACGGGATACCCACAGAGGAATACAAAGTTCTTATGTTACATCATCCTGGCTCAAGTGCTAAAATTCAGCATTAAGGTTCAGGGCATTCTTTCCTTTGATTCAGTATTGAATCAATGCCACAACATATTTAGGGATGGCATACTGTGCTATTAGAGGTGCCATATTAAGATGAGATGTAAAACTGAGGTGATGATCAGTTGTAGTCACTGAACTACTGTGGAATTGTTAAAGGAGTTGAGATGAGTAGTGCTGTTCTCATTTAGTTCAGTGTTGTGTGTGTGTGTGTGTGTTAGAGTTGGACTCCTTCCAAGGATAATATTGGTATGTACTCATTTGGAGGTTATATAAATAAATCAGTTCAAGGAACCAACTCTGCTCTATGAATAACCACAGTTTCCCTATACTGCACTTTCTTGCAGGCAATAATCTCTTTCCTCTGTTACAGCAATTAATACTGCACTCAGTATACAACATGGGGTCTACCAAAAGGAATCACCTCCCTTAGAGTCTAATAATCTGTTAACTCGGCTTCTCCAATCAGCCAGTTTTACTGGAGCTGTCCACAGGGCTAGTGGCTTCAATCATTTTTCCATATTAATTCGAGAACATCCATATCAGATCTGTTACGTGACCTTTGTTCTTAGTCATGTGACAGCAGGTGGAAACATGATTTCTCAGTCTAAAAAGTTGCAGATCCTTCATTAGACAAACCTTTTATACCAGATTCTTGAACAGCAGTTGTTGCTGCTACTGCCATTACTCCCAGATCTGCTCATTTGGCCCTGTTCAATCTCATTATACCATTGGTCTCTAGAACCCCTATTACGCAGCATTTTTAAGAGAGTGCTCTGCTCTGAGAATTCATTAGAATATGAAAATATCAAACCATAGCTAGCATGCCAATTACCCTATTGTAATGATAGTGCAAAGAGCCTCCATATCTATGCTGACAAAAACTTTCTGAAAATATTTTATTTTAAAATAATCCCCTTCATTAGCCTATCTGGAATCTTTGTTTTTACAATGCTACGCTTGAAATAGCTTTAAAATTATACTACATTTATGGAACAATTGATCTTTGTTTAGTTGCAGTTAGATGTTAATCTTTTTGGCAAATGAAAATGGATTAGCAGGATTACAGTTATTGGGTGGGGAGGGCTATCACAGTGTAAAAACAAGAATTGGATCAGGAACTTTTAGTTCTAATCCTTGTTATGACTTTCTCTATCATCTTCAGAAAATCACTAAAGCCCAGATCCTCAGCAGAATTTAGGTGCCCAATGGGAGTTAGGTACCTAAATATTTTTGAGGATCTGGTCTTAAACACTTTTCTAGTTTCTCCATCTGTGAAATAGAAATACTATTTACTTAACCACCTCACAAGGATGTTGTGAGGCTTAATCAATTAATGCTTCAAAGAGCCTTCAAGATAAAAATTACTATCTAAGGCCCCAATTCTGAAAAGACTTATGTCCATACTTAAGTTTATGCACCATGGGTAGTCCCATGGACTTCACTTGTAACTACTGACTGCATAAAGTTAAGCAAGAGCATAAGTCTTTTCAGGATTTGGGCCTAATGGTTAAGTATATTACTTCTTGCATAGATACCAAGCTGATAAATATTTTTATAAATACCCAATTATTGTTAATATCCTTTTTAAAAAAAATAGAAAAAGCAAACTTTGTTACAAAGTTACAACTACATGAGCCTGATCTTCCAGCCCTTACACAGATAAGTAGTTCACTGAGGTCAATTTAGTGAAGGCTGTAGAATTAGGCCTATGAGGTTTGTTTTCTTTTTTAAAAAACACATTTCAGTGGTATTCCCAGTTTAACCTTAATAGAAGTAAAATGACCCCAACATGAACTTGTTAGGAATAGGATTTGGAAGATGTGGAAAAAGAAACTTCATTTCATTTTAAGAGCTGAAGAATATTTGTGCGCCCAGATAATTCTAATATGTATTTGAAGCGACTGTTCATTTGAATCTTCAACATTAAAATAATGATATTTTGTGTTAGAAAACTCAGATCAGCTCTATGGGTGTGAGGCTTATCCAGCCCAGAACAATAATTGTGAAGTGTATAAGGAAGAATATGGCTGCAGAATATACAATAATAGAGAAAGGGACATGGTGTCCTTTTTCAGGAATCACATTTGAAGGATAAGATTAAAAGTGCATTATCTCGATGTAGGATTATAGAAAGACCACTTGCACAGCTGGTGCATTTGCTGTTGAGAGAGACAATCTGGCTTCTGCTTAGCTTTCAGACAGTAATAACCTCACACTTTTTTCATAATACAGTAGGATAATATTGGAGGTTTCTTTTTCCAAATTTTAAAATAATTGCTGCTTATGTATAATGCTACTAATGGTCTTTTATTATTGCCGGCTTTTAAACTGTAACGTCTAAAGTTGCAATGCTTTTTAATTTCCTTAAACTTACTACTTAATGTCTTTTATTTGTTGTGCTTTCTGAAGAAAAGTGCCCATAATTACACATGGTACTGTAACAATTCTCAGTGTCACAGCTTTCCTGCAGGGTAGATAGGAGAGGAAAAGCATTTTATAATGGATTCTTACTCCCAGGAGCGGTTCCTACTTATTAGAGAAGTCCCATTAACTTCAGTGGAGCTACTCAAATGAGTAGGGGTTGCAAACTATACCCCTAAAAACACTCTGTGGGGTTCAGAGGAGGGGCAAAGGTGCCACACACAGCTGAGCACCCTTTCCCTGTGGGATGTAGGCATTCAGTGGACAGATCTGTGGAAGGCACAATCCTCCCCCCAGTGAATTCATAACCATACTATAGTCATCCCTTCAGCAATTGATTTTAATGGGAGTTAGGTACCTAAATACCTTTGATCTAGGCCAGGGGTAGGCAACCTATGGCACAGGTGCTGAAGGTGGCACGTGAACTGAGTTTCAGTGGCACTCACACTGCCCAGGTCCTGGCCACCGGTCCGAGGGGCTCTGCATTTTAATTTAATTTTAAATGAAGCTTCTTAAACATTTTAAAAACCATATTTCCTTTACATACAACAATAGTTTAGTTATATATTATAGACTTATAGAAAGAGACCTTCTAAAAACGTTAAAATGTTGATGAAACGCGACATCCTAAATTACAGTGAATATAATGAGAATCTCGGTACATATCACTTCTGAAAGGTTGCGACCTGATCTAAAGGCCCGTCACCTTTCACACCCACCCTGAACACATATAGTGAGAGTGTCGACATTGCTATAACTATAATCTACATGCACAACCAGTAACAAAAAACAAAACTGGGAACCCAGCCCGAGTACGCTCTATTGTACATGGGAATATGGTCCTGGCTACAGGTGGGGGAGATAAGTCTTGCGGAGGAATACTAACCTAAGAGCTTATGAGGATTGATAGGGGTACATTTTGGACTAGAAAAATCCATTTAGCCTACGACCACCCCAGTAACTATAAAAATTTAAACTGATCCTCAAGTATGAATATAAAGAGCAAGAATAGATGAATTTGGAAGCCAACTAACTTGTTTTTAAACAAATGATCCAAAGTGCTGGTAAAAAAAAAAGAAAAGATGGGAGAGAGAAAGGAAAATATCTATTATAACCCAGAAGGAAGGTTTGTAAATATTTTCCAGTAGTTTTTTTCAAGAAGTATCTGCAGCTTTACAACTTCCACATACAGCACGTAGCATCAGCAATGAGTAAAGCTAATTGCTGAGATTGGGACAAGCCAAGACTTTATTACATAGCACAAAGAGTTTGAATACACTGAGAATTCAAGGACATAGACTCTAATAGTGTAATCAGTGGAACTGTTGCTTGCTCCCTTTTAGTATGTAATTTTCTATCCCTTATTCCTCTATGTTTCATGTTTTTGGTCCACGTAGCCAATGTTAATTTCTATTTGGATCTTTTTTTGAACTACCACCAAGTCCTGCATTGGTGGTCCAGTCCTAGTTTGATACAGCTCATATGTAGGCTCCAGAATGTTTGCAGAAAAAAGGGAATAATGAAGAAACCAGAGAGGAAATTTGTGACAAACTTTATTAGTTAATGCATCAGAAGCATAACACAAAACATCCAGAAGAGAGGTCACCAATTTCTATTGGCTCAATGAAATCGTTGTACTATTAAACTGAGGGTATGTCGCTGAGGCGAGCGGGATTAATTACCGATTTTACATAAACCAGTTTTGGAAAACAGATGATAAAAGTCAAGTGCAACCGGGCCACAACTAAGCACGTTAATCGGCGGTGTGCGTCCATGCCATAGGTACGTTAAATTTCCAGAGCGTTGCCACCTGTGGGTACTATCCTGTACACTATACCCATAGTTCCTGCAGTCTCCCTCACCATTGGATTCTGGGTTGAGATCCAATGCAAAACAGTGTCGCGGTGATTCTGGGTAAATGTCGTCACTCAATCCTTCCTCCCCAGCATGCAAAGCCACCAGACAATCATTATCACGCCCCTTTTCCCTGGTTGCCTCTTGGACTAAACGCCCATGCATGGGCATCCATGGACCGTTTGCCTTGTCCACTGTCACCGATTGTAACTGATGCTTTGACAAGATGCGTATCGCATAGTAGCACACAGCACGCATTCTTTGCCTTTTGCACAAGGTAGCAAGAGATACGGTACCATCCCTAGCACCAGACTGCCATTGTATAAATTGGCGATGGAGATGAGTTATCAGTCATTCAGTGACCGTTGCTGCCTTGTCATGAGGCTGCTCCTGCTGGCCTTGTGGATGTGGTGCCGGGGCAAATTGCAAAAATGGGACAATGACTCCCGGGTCATTGCCTTCTTTATGTTTTGTCATAGAATAAAGATCAGTCCTGCCTAGAATATGAGGCAAGTGTACTAGAACAAGAGCGACCACGCGCTCCGTGTCAGAGTCCCCAGCAGTGCCCATCAAGAAAGATGAGCTGCATGCTAGCTAGGGAAGTGACCCTGCGACACATTGCACCTCAATCGCTTCCTCCCTCCCCTCACCTCCTGGGCGTTACTCGGCAGTGATCCAATTTGATGTGATGATAGTAAATAATAGCAATGCAGTGAATAAGAAACACTGACTTTTTAGTGAATAATAATGAGGTAGGAGCGCAATCCAGCTGCTATGATGTTCCAGGCGAGATCAGATACTTTCTCTTCAAGACATGAAAAGAGGGCTGATAGAGCTCAGTCTCCAGTGGCTACGATGCAGACGTGTTCACCGTCCTGTACCATCCTGAGGGTATGACCAGGGGAGTCCATTGGTCCCATTATTTACACCAGCGCCCCCGGCCCGACCTCACCGAGGCAGCCCAGGACACTCAAGGCTGATGAGGACGTGGAAGTAGCAGTCATTGTGTTACCGCTCCATTACTGGGAGGGAAGCTGGGTGTTCACGCTGCAGCAACCACGTCTACCAGCAGCAGCATGAGACATAGGGCTGAACTATTGAAGGAGAGATTTTTTTTCCCTTTCTTTTGGTGGGGGGAAGGGTGTACATTGAACAATACCCGAAAACACCCGGGAAAATGTTTTGACCCTTGAGCAGTGGAGGCTCAGCCAAGAATGCAATATGCTTTTCAGAGACGCGGGGACTGTGGGATAAGCTGGAGTCTCGTCCGCTCCCTCCTTCCTAGTGTCATTGATTCTTTGGCTTTCCGTTATGCTTGTCACACAGCACTGTGCTGTGCCTCTGTCTATCATAGCCTGGAGATTTTTCAAAAACTGTTTGTCATTTCGTCTTCCTGTAACGGAGCTCTGATAGAACAGATTTGTCTCCCCATACAGCGATCAAATCCGGTATCTCCATACGGTCCATGCTGGAGCTCTTTTTGGATTTGGGACTGCATCGCCACGCTGCTGATCAAAGTCCCACGCTGGCAAACAGAAAATGAAATTCAAAAATTTGCAGGGCTTTTCCTGTCTACCTGGCCAGGCAAATCCGAGTTCAGATTGCTTTCCAGAGCGGTCACAATGGTGCACTATGGGATACCACCCGGAGGCCAATACCATCAATTTGCAGCTATACTAACCCTAATCCAACATGGCAATACCGATTTCAGCACTACTCTCGTCGGGGAGGAGTACAGAAACCGGTTTAAAGAGCCCTTTATATCACTATAAAGGGCCTCGTTGTGTGGATGGGTGCAGAGTTAAATCGGTTTAATGCTGCTAAATTCGGTTTAAATGCATAGTGTAGACCAGGCTTGAAAGTCAAAATGACAGCAATAAAATGGCTACACAGCCAAAGAAGAGACATTTTCAAAATTTCTGCTATGTCACAATCACCTCTTCTTAATTTTTGCCTGACCTTAATGATAGCATAATTACAGTGGCTGATCACAGCTCTTACATTTAAGATAAATTAGTCTTTCCCCTTGATAGTTTCTGGAATTCTTCTGGTAATTCCAAAATTTTGCAGCTGTCCTAATAACAGCTCCATGCTCAATTCAGGTTCTAATAACAGTTAATGCTGCCATTGATCTGCAAGTTTACTTTTTATGAACTTACTAATGTCTTTCAAAATGACTTGCATAGGTAATTATCTATCTCCAAGGAGTCACATTTGATATCCTACAGAGGAAATATAGCTTTAATTGTCAACATGTTGTATCTGAAGCATAAAATGTGAACTGCTTGATCATTTGATTATAGTCATCATTACTAAAGGCTGTAAATCTTGTGCATTTTTTTTGTAGTCTACAGAATAAGAGGGAGAGATCTAGGTCTATGTTGAAAGACCTAAATGGCTTAAATAAGAATGGCGTAAGCACCTACCATCACTTCCCTGTGCCAGCTACTCTTTTTTGGTACACCTATTGGCTGTAGCCAGCATCTCTACTGGGGATGTGCACCCATCTGCTTGACCTCTTTTACTGAGCATGCCACCTGAGTAAATTTTTCCCCACTATGCCTTCCTAAGGTCAGAACTTTGTTCTTCTCTTCAGCATTAGCCAATAAATCAAGCAGTCTTAATAAACCTTGCTTTATTTAACACAGAAAATACAAAAGGCAGATACTCAAAAGAGACTGGATGTTGAGTGGTATACACATGTCTCAGTCTAGAAACTATGTTCACGCAGCATGCTAGACTCTTGCAATCTTTGGCATTGCAATGACCCTGCAGCATGTCTGAAAAAATTCCTTTCTCTGACTCCCTCAGTGCTAGCTGTTCACTGGCAATTCTTAAAAAATCGCGGAAAGGACTTCATTTCAGGCTGAACCAAAAACAATGTTTTTTCAAAATTTTGGTGACTTTTTTTTTAAAAACTTTGATTTTTTGGGTTAAAACAATGTTTCATTTTGACAAAATGCTTTATTCCATTTTTGACCATTTAAAAACTTTTGATTTTTTTTTAATTAAAGGAAAATTTGAATGTCTTTTCAAACCAAAAATTCAAAATATATTGACTTTTTGAAGGAGGACTTTGATTAAAACAGTTCTGTGAAACCAACATCAATTTATAAAATGTTTTAGTGTCACTGCATTTTTTGCCAAAAAGATTTTGGCCAAAATATTTTGCACACCTCTACTCAGTACCCAATCACGAGGTGCTTGATTGTTAATTGTCTCAGGTTTTACACCCTCAAAGTACTGCTGTCTCTTGTAATTAGGTCTCTTTGTTCTCCCCCTTGGGTTGAGTACCTCCTGCCTGGCTTTTTCTTACCCCTAAACAAGTTTTGGAGCATTCAGTGTCTCCCACCCATCTTGGAAGGACTATCAGCCAGCAATAGCCTCCTGTCCCTCACTGCTTTGTTCCAGGGTTTGGCAGGACTCTTTCATCGCTTTCACATGACTTGATATGCAGGATCATTGATATATTTTTTTTTTTGGTCTGGCAATCAAAATCTAAAGGCTAGTAGGGTTACTATCAATTGCCAGATCTGTCAGATAAAATCTAATTAGGACACAAAGGCATTTTCTATCTATCCTCCTCGGTTACTAGAAAACCAAATTCTATATGGCATCATGGAAACCTCTGGTAATTTTGGCTAAAAACAAACTACTTTACGGCTAAATTATAGTTTTGCCACAAACCCCAGGAAGGGTCAGCACCTAGTTGCACTACGTGGGAACAGATCTAGAACCAGACCGTGTCTCAGAGAGTCACCATTTGGTTTCTGGTCACCCCCCTTAGGCCTTGTCTTGGATAGGAAGTAATCTATGTCTGCCATATACCTGGTCGCTGACAAGGCTCCACCAACTCCCCATCCTTCCCTACCCACTTTACCTGCCTGCACAAGAGGGAGAGCAGTGGCCCCACAAAGACTGCTCTTCCACCTTGCCTCACTATCTGTGATATGGTTAGCTTGTGTGGTGGAAACACGACTCCCTTGCATCACAACAAAGCGACATTCTAACCCTTAACATTTTTCTTTAGGCACTCACAGAATTATTGTATGAGAATAATTCCCACCCCAGATTACTGCATTGTAGTTCTCTAAATATGGTTTAAAACAGTTAATATTACAATGATTGTTAACTAGCGTACTTAAATGTTACTGTTTTGGCTTGACATCCAATACAACAGTTATTCCATATTAACGGAAGTAAAGGATTAGATTAAAACAGCTGAGAGTGAGGGGGTGGAAGTTGTCCCCACAAGTTCTCCACTGAAATAAGGAAGACTATGCAAGCCAGATAGCCAGGATTTGCCACCCTGCATGACATTCAACAACCCTTCAATATATATATAGTAAGTATGTGATCACCTGGGACATGTTGATTGTCTCACTATGCTACAAACCACAGCTAACTCACAGCAACAGCAGAGACAGAGAGCTAAAGGAAAGCAGCAGAAACCAGAATAGTGGTGATGAGACAACTGATGTTCTGATTCTATCAAGGAGGAGGCAACAGCAGACAGACATCCTATCTAACTTATCACAGTAGTGTATTTTACACCATTTCTGACTGATAAAAGTGTAACTAGCTTCTACTTCAAATGCTCCCTTAAATGTAAAGCCTCCTGAGGACTGTTTTAAAGTGATTGATTGCAAAACTCACTTCACATAGACAGCAAGGCATTATTCAAAGGTTATGTGTCTAATAATTAAAAGGAAGAACCTTGTTTGGCTGTTTAAATTTTAATTAGCTAAACTATGTAGGTGCTGGAGGCATTATTTACGCAAGGTAAATTGTATTGGTTTAAGACCTGCCTATTAAATCAATCAAGACACAAAAACGTGACTGGAAGATGGACACAAATCCTTCCTTTTCGTTAGCACTGGAGGGTTAATGAAGAAAACAATTGCTCACAGAAACGTGTCAGATGCCATCCTTAGCCATGTGCTTCAGTTTCCTAGCTTATAAAATAGTGTTTTGGGGGCCAATTCTGAGAGGTGCCACAATGTAATCTGCAACCCTTTAGTCAGTGTTGAAGGGTGCTCCACACCTGTTGTGCACCATGCCCATGCTGTGTGTTGCTTTTAAAAGGGAAAACAATCGTCCTGATAAAAACACATGTAGGACTCCAGCCTAGCCTCTTATTCCGCTCTGGCTCACTTGGTGCTGCCCCTTCACAGGAAGAGTTACATCTGCATTTTCATGTCTGGATTACATGCCCCCATATTTTTAGATTTCAGATTGGTGCATCAAATCTGTTATTCTACCACAAGGTGAGGTTAAGCTAGAACAGTGCAGAAAAACTCAGACATAAGGGTACCAAAGACATATCAAAGAAGAGTGAGGAAAAAAAGATAAACTCTTTTGGGGACATGAGTAGGAAGCTAGAAAATAATGCCTATAAATAGCTTTGTGAAAATGCAAGATGTACAGTAGTACACAGGAATAGGAAACACAATTAAAAATTGTTACCCCATGATGGCTGTTCATTGGCCTATCTAAAATGAGATGAAGGCCTCTATTCATTTTCTTGTGGATAGGTTCCATGTTATTAAGCCACCATCACAACTGTGTAGCAGCCTGAGCAGTACTACCACAGATTAAAAAAGCTTGAAAACTGTTCTCACTCCTAGGGTTAGAATCAAGAAATGTAGGACTAGGAGGGATCTCAAGGTCATCAAATCCAGTCCCCTGCCCTGAGGCAGGATCATCCCTGACAGGTGTTTGACAATCTGTTCTTACAAATCTCCAGGGATGGGAATTCCACAACCTCTCCTGGAAACCTATTCCAGAATTTAACTACTAGAAAGTTTTTTTTTTTTCCTAATATCAAAACCAAATCTCCCTTGTTGCAGATTAAGCCCATTACTTCTTATGCTACTTTCAGTGAGAACAACTGATCAGTGTCCTCTTTATAACAGCCCATAATGTATTTGAAGGCTGTTTCAGGTCCCCCGCTTCAGTATTCTTTTCTCAAGACTAAACATGTCCATAACCTTTCCTCATAGGTCACGTTTTCTAAAATTTTTATAATTTTTGTTGCTTTCCTCTCCCCAATTTGTCCATATCTTTTTTTAAATGTGGGGCACAGAATTGGACACAGTACTCAAGCTGAGGCCTCACCAGTGCCGAGTACAGCAGGACAATTACCTCCCCTGTCTTACATATGACACTCCTGTTAATACATATTAGCCTTTTTTGCAACTACATCACATCGTTGACTCATATTCAGTTTGTGATCCATATAACCCCCAGATCCTTTTCAGCAATACTACTTCCTAGCCAGTTAGGCCCCATTTCGTAGTTGTGCATTTGATGCTTTCTTCATAAGTTTAGTACTTTGCACTTGTCTTTTATTGAATTTCATCTTGTTGATTTTCAGACCAGTTCTCTAATTTGTCAAGGTTATTTTGAAGTCTAATCCTGTCCTCCAAAGTGCTTGCACCCCCTCACAGTTTGGTGTCATCCAATGATTTATAAGCGTACTCTCCACACGATTATCCAAGTCATAAATATTGAATAATACTGAACCTACTACTGATCCCACAAGTTTGACAGCAAACTACTGATAACTATTCTGAGTACAGTTTGTCAACCAGTTGTGCACCCACCTTATAGCAATTTCACGTAGACCACATTTCCCTACTTTTCTTATGAGAAAGTCATGTGGGGCTGTGTCAGAAGTCTTACTATAATCAAGATATATCACACCTATTTCGTCCGCCCTATTCACTAGGCCAGTAACCCTGTTGAAGGAAATGAAGTTGGTTTGGCACGATTTGTTCTTGACAAATCAATACTGGCTATTCCTTATAACCCTATTATCCTCTAGGTGCTTATAAATTGATTGTTTAATAATTTGTTCCAGTATCTTTTCAGGTATTGAAGTTAGGCTGACTAGTCTGTAATACACCAGGACCTTTTTGTTCCTCTTTTTAAAGACAGGTCTATGGCTCTGGAGCTCAGAGATGAGGCACACTGAAGGGCAGTGTGGGGAAAACTTCCAGCGCCGTTGTCTGCATTGTACCTTTCGTGTGAATATACAGTGTAGAACAATGGTTCACTTGCTGTGCCTTTTACTTACTAGCATTCTGCAGAGAGATCTGGCTGTTCCCCTGGCACTTGCTCTTATCTTTGTTTCCAGCTGCTAAGTCACATTAAAAGAAACTAAAACTTCATTGCAAACTTTTTCTAATATTACTTTTCCATGTAAACAATTGCTGTACTTGCCAGAAGGACTGTGTCACAGGGATTTTATGCAGTGGCCCCAGTGACTTCTGTACTGCATCACTGTGAGCCTGGTGCACCAGTAGGAGCAATCTATTCTATACATTAGGAAGCCCAATTTCTCACCATGTTGCTCTTTGCAATCTGTTCCATTCATTACTAGGGATCAGATCCTTCCACTGGTACAAAAGCCTCACTCTACAGGTTAATGCAGAGGCTGAGTGGGGCCATGATCCTGGCCTTCCCCACCCCCCTTTTAGTGTTCTCTTCCTTAGTGAAAAGCAGGAGAGGAGTAGAATCATAGAATCGTAGGACTGGAAGGGACCTCAAGAAGTCATCTAGTCCAGTTCCCTGCACTCATGACAGGACTAGGTATTATCTACACCATCCCTGACAGGTGTTTGTCTAACCTACTCTTAAAAATCTCCAATGATGGAGATTCCACCACCTCCCTAGGCAATTTATTCCAGTGCTTAACCACCCTGACAGTTAGGAAGTTTTTCCTCATGTTCAAGCTAAACTTCTCTTTCTGCAACTTAAGCCCGTTGCTTCTTGTCCTAGCCCCAGAGGTGAAAAAGAACAATTTTTCTCCCTCCTTCTTGTAACAACCTTTTATGTACTTGAAAGCTGTCGTTCATTTCCCCTTCTCAGTCTTCTCTTTTCCAGACTATACAAACTCATTTTTTCATTCTTCCTGATCTAGGTCATGTTTTCTAGACCTTTAATCAATTTTTGTTGCTCTTCTCTTGGGACTTTCTCCAATTTGTACCACATCGTGTCCTGAAATGTGCCTGGAATGAATATTCCAGTGAGGCCTATAGCTGTGCGTGATATGAGTGAAGAACTTCTCTGTCTTGCTTACAACCTCCTGCTACTACATTGCCGCAAGGAGATGTTTGCTTTTTTTTTTGCAACAGTGACATGTTCACTCATATTTACATTACAGTCCACTGGGACCCCCGAATCTTTTCTTCCGCGAACGCGTTCCTTCTTAGGCAGTCATTTCCCATTTTTTATGTGTGCAACTGATTGTTCCTTCCTAAGTGGAGTACTTTGCATTTGTCCTTATTGAACTTCATCATATTTACTTCAGACCATTTCTCCAGTTTGTCCAGATCATTTTGAACTTTTATCCTATCCTCCAAAGCACTTGCAACTCTTCTCATCTAGCTATCGTCTGCAAACTTTATAAGTGTACACTCTATGCCATTATCTAAATCATTGATGAAGATATTGAACAGAACCAGACCCAAGTCCGGAAGCAAGTAGTTCCTGCACCACACAGAACACAGGGAGTGCAGTGACTGTTATTGTCCAGATGTGCAAGAGAGAAGCTTTCTGAGTGCTTTGGCAAAGGGGCTGCTCATGGTGTGGGCCTCAACATTAACAAGCAGACGCTCTCTCTTTAAATCTACAAAACTGAATAGGCTACTGCCATTCAATACTAAAAATACTGTAGTAAGATTTTCTCTCAAGACATCCAGTTCTTGGGTATCCATTTTAAGTTCATGGCTTCTCCATTTATGTGTGAGATTTAAAATTAAATTTCACTGTACAAGGGTGAATGTCAGCAGTGTGCGGCAGCCAGCAGAGCCCTCTCAGAGCAGCTGAGGCAGGCAGCAAAAGGTCTGCATTTGCTCTTTGCTTTGGTTGCTGATTGGATTATCCATTAGACTTATGACATGACCTGGAAGAAGTCAAGCCTGGCTACATTCATCAAATCTAATTTCTTTTTGATTAAAAAGAAATGTAATTATGGAGGTGCCTACCTCAAATCACTTTTCCTACTGGGAACAGCATTAATATCTACCAAGAAAGGTGGCTATCAGTTAAAGCTGAGTCTATACTGTGTAAGAACCTCCCGGATACTTTTGGGGCCATTTGTAAGGTTCTCCTTTATAACACTCACTCATGCACAGATAATTCCTCTTATCACTAAGGGGGGAATAAAAGCCCTCTGCCTATTATCTGACTGCCTTCCCTTAGCTCCTAACTCAAATTAAATCTCACTGAAAATACTGTACTGCACTGGAATGGTCCAAATGCTTTCCTCATGCAGAGGGGAAAACAGATGCTCTGTATTTCCATAGTTACCTTTTGGCAAAATACATAGATGAAAAAAGTTTATTTTTAAATTGTATTCAGGATGCCCTAATTTACTGAAATGTTGGAATAATAATTTTGTGTAAGAGTCTCTCCTCTTCAGGGAATTTCAGAATTTGGGAATACTTTGGAATATAGGAAAGTCATTTCCCCTCATGCTAGCATAACAAATTCCCCAGCTCAGGTGCTCTGCTTTGATTCACATATTAGTCACTGATTTACTCTTTGATGAGGAACTGGTGGATTAGGTAGAGAGGGAAAAGATAAACACTTATTTGATGAATAACTTTTAAAAACTGATCAATTATTTAATTTAATGCACAGATTTCTAACCCCAATGGGTCACTTTTTCAGGTGAGAATGAATACATCACAATATTTACATTTTTACTATGGCCCTGATTCATCAAGATACGTAAGCATGTACTTAATGTTAAATCCAATGAGACTAATTATGCACCTCAAGCGAGATACATGTTTAAATACCTTGCTGAATCATGGCCTAAATTTATGTCTCAGTGGACAGAATTCTAGTCTCAGATACAGCTGTGAAACTCCCACTGACTTCAACAGGACACGCCTATGTTTATCTGAAGGTATAATTTGGCCCTATGAGTTGAGCCACACTGGGATGAGAAGAGTGAGCAATACCTGAGGAGTGATGGCTGAAGGCATTATGTCTGCAGATGCCAAGAGCAGGTGTAACCCTCATGGGTGTGGTGCTCTGTCCCCTTTAGTGGCATCGAGACTACTTAGAGATTAATGAGTCTGCTGTACAGCCTTAGCTAAGAGCCATATGGCTTTTAGCTCATGTGGTAGAGGCTCATGCACTAAGCTTCAGAGATCCCAGGTTTGATCCCGCCTGCCAATGACCAGGGTCTGTCAGTGTTACACAGGCATAAATTTCTCCATATATGCAGAAGAAAGCACAGTTGACCAGTAGAAGGTGTTTGGTATGTGCTTCCCTCAACACAACCCTGCAACCAGTTGGTGGTGTGTAGGTTGGGAGGAACCATGCCAGATCCCCTGTGGGGCATTGAGTGCTGTTTGCAGTGCCCCCACATCCTTTGTACTCAGGGAGCACAGAACTCACATTATGACCATCCCTGTTCTCTGTGTGCTTGCCAGTCTACCCAAGAAGTTGCATCCATTATTTTTGTATAAATATATATTGTAACTCAAACACACACTGACACTAGTGAAAGGAGAAGATGACCACATGATTTACAGTCCACATACTGCACCAGTATCATCAGATACAGTAGAAACTCAGAATTATGAACACCTGGGGAATGGAGGTTGTTTGTAACTCCGAACAAAATATTACAGTTGTTCTTTCAAACGTTTACAACTGAACATTGACTTAATATAGCTTTGAAACTTTACTATGCGGAAGAAAAATGCTGCTTTCCCTTTATTTTTTTAGTAGTTTAGGTTTAACACAGTACTGCACTATATTTGCTTCTCTTGTTTTTTGTGTCTGCTGTTTCATGGTTGCGTACTTCCAGTTCCAAATGACATGTATGGTTGACTGGTCAGTTCATAAGTCTGGTATTCATAACTCTAAGGTTTTATTGAAGTCACAGAACCATGCTTTGTTTATAACAGTATGAAACTGGCTTTTTTCCACTAAAAAACTGAGTGTTTGCATGTGACGACCAGCATAGTGAAGAGTCTTTCATTCTCCCCCAGTGCAGAAGTCTGCTGAAAACCGTGGGAGCTGATTTCCCAAGTCTTTTGTGGGTTTCTGCAGCATGAAAACATCCCATATAAAATTTTGCTGATCCGAAGCTTTAACAAATTGTCTTGATTTCCTATTGTGTGATTGGCCTCATTTTTCAGTGAGACAACATTATTACCTTGTGGACAAGCAATCCATAATACTAGTAAATGGGCTGTGTAAATGGAAGTTCACCTTGGGCACATTCTGACTAAAATGACTTTCATTTTGTATGAGAAAACCAGAGAAAACAAAGCTTTACAGGAAAGCAAGAAAATCTCACTCCAAAAAAGAACTTGTGTACTACATGCAGCCTTCACATTTTGAGAAAAAATTTCTCAGCGTGTGATTGAGTCCTAAAATAAAATAATTCTGGTGCACTCTCTGCAAGGAGATGAACAAGGTTATTGTATATGTACTCATTAGAAAATGTCAGGCAGACCATAAAGCATTGACTAGAATATGGTCTGAGAGCAAATCCAGATTTTGTTCCTTTTAAGTATTTTCTTAAAAATCAAATGTTTTTGCTGCTTCACAATAGCTTACTTCAAACTTTGCCAAAGGTGGCTTCTGCTTAAAAATAAATTGCCAAATTCAACCGTGATTTATTCCATCAGGGATGAATCACAGACATTTAATTAGGCTATTCATTGCTATTATTTTATTTATACCCCACTCTCAGTGAGCTAGGCTAAAACAGACAGTTAAGAAAATAATAGTCTCTTCCCAAAAATCTTAGTCCAGTGGTCTGATCCTGCAAATGCTTTCTGTTGGGCGTAGTACCAACCCCAAATATTCAAAAATCACAAGTCAGGCCTCCCACAATCATGTTAGACTTGAAAATCATGAAATTTTAAAAAATAGTTAATGTTGGATTCTTTTCATTTGCCTTCGGATGTTTGAGCTATGTGGATGCACGTTTTCAAGCGTTTCTCTGCAACTACTAGAACCTCTTTAATTTTAAAGAAAGAATATCAGAACATGAGTGGCCATACTGGGTCAGATCAAAGGACCATCTCTCCCAGTGTCCTGTCTTCCAACAGTGGCCAATGCCAGGTGCCCCAGAGGGAATGAACAGAACAGATAATCATTAAGGCTATGTTTTAGTCACGGGTATTTTTAGTAAAAGTCATGGACAGGTCAAGGGCCATAAACAAAAATTCACAGGCTCGTAATCTGTCCATGACTTTTACTAAAAATATCTGCCGTGACTAACTAAAAATACACTTTGGACTGAGATCAAGTATGGAAAATTTGTGCCTGAAAGGAATTTGTTTGATAAAGTTATGATAAACTGAAAAGAAGGGATGGAAACAACACCCCAGTCTTAACTCTTGCATGGGCTATGAGCAAATATTATAACTGCAACTGTCTGTACCAAAGCAAAAGATGGAAGCTTATTTAGCTATAATGAATCCTAAGAAACTCACTTCCCCCCCCAGGTTATATAATAAATGTCTTATTAGTGTGTAATCTCAGGAATATGTTAGGAGATGAGAGTCATCATCACCATTGTCCACCCACATATTAGGCCTCATTCTTTTCTCATTTACAGTGGTTTTAGAACAGTGGAACTCCCAATGACTTCAATGGATTTCAGCCTTGATCTGCAAAAATATATGTGAATGCTTAACTTTACACACTGCAAATAGTCCCACTGATGTCAATGGGCTACTCAGTGCATATGTGCATGAATCTTTGCAGGACTACGGCCTTAGAGGACAATCAGACCCTTTTCTCTCATTCTCTCCAAAATAGTTTAAAAATGGTTAATACTAAGGAGTTAGGATCACTCTGCCTTCTGTATTCTATGACCATAGCATGCCCACCCACCTAGCTGTAAGATGCTAGCTGTAATGATCTTGGAGTTCATTAAATAACAAACCAGTGAATGAGAAAGGAATAAAGCTTTATTAAAAACAAACTGGAGAGCTACTGTGATGAACAGCTGCACACAGTCATGTGGTGTTCCCAATCCCCACCTCCAGGGCAAATCTCCAAATTTCTATTTCATAATACTGTCCTTATGAGAAAGCATCTCCAAATTATAATCTTCTACAAACATCTCTCTACATCTTCCCTCTTAAAGAAAAACAAATTAACTCATATATAAAAACAGCTAACAGCTATCTAATAACACATATATTAAATTCTCAACCCATGTAACACGTTTCCATAAACCCGATGTGTCAACTACCTAGAGAGGAGAAGTTGCCAGCATGTCACTCTAGAGTGAGTCTTTACCACTTCCTTTCCTCAAATACTCCATCTCCAGGTAGGTCAGCAAGTCTCTCTGAGTCCTTCAGAATGTTTAATCTCCAGCTCTGATCTTCTCAGTATCACCTTTCATTAGAGTTTGAGTTGTTCTCTTCTTCCTTGACAGTTTTTCTTTTGTGTGTCAATGTTAAAGGATCAATCAGATGGGAAATGCAAGAGTCCACATCAGCTGGGTTTACTCATAGATCCCTTTGATTATGTAAAAATGCATCACCCTGGTCTGTCTGGATGACATAAGATCTTGGATGCAGCTGTTCTTTAATGGTACCCCTTTGGCCCCAAGTATTAGAGGTGTGATTCTTCAGGCACGCTCTATCACCTGGGTTAAGAAGTGGAGGGACACAGGCTCTTTTGTCAAAATAATATTTCTGCTTCCACTTCTGATTTTCTTTCATCTTCCATATGGTTTCATTGTCATGAGATTTCAGCAGTATTTCAATTCAGTAATTGATAAATTAGATCTGATCCTTTTCCCCAGTAACATCAGAGCTATAGAAAAACCATTCTCCAGGGGTGTACTTCAGTAAACCAGTAATGATTTATACAAATCACCCCCACTGTCAGAAGTCTTTTTCGTAAGATTCTTTATTGTCCGTATAGACCTTTCCACAAATCCATTTGATTGGGCGTAATGATATTTTGTGATGAAAATCCCAATCTATAGCAAACTGCCTAAAATCTGCACTGGAAAACTGCAGCCCATTATCGCTAAAGACTTCATCTGGAATTTCATGTCTGGAGAAGATTCCCTTCATGCTGGCTATCACTGACTTACTATTAGTACTGTGCAGTGTGCAAATTTCTGGATACAGAGAATAACAATCTGACCAATTAAATTATTATTAAATAATTCTTTGATTTCCAGGTAAATAAATCAGTGTCAACCTTCTCATAAGGTCTTTGTGGGACTGGATGAAGTTTCAGTGGCTATACTTGTTGGCATGGCTTGTATTTCAAGCAGGAAAAGCAGTTTCCTATCACATTAGTGATGTCCTGATTGATCCGTGGCCAATACAGCACCTCTTGTGCTAATTGTTTGCACTTCTCAATTCCTAAAAGACCCTCATGGATCTTCTGCAGCATTTCTTTCTGGAGGCTTATTGGAATTACAACCTTACTGCCTTTGAAAATCATCCCATCATTCACAGTAAATTCATGTCTGAAGTTCCAATAGTCTCTTATACTTGGACAGCAACTGCTTATTTCTTCAGGACATCCTTTTTTGCTTCTTTAGGGATTCCCAATAATTCATCTTGCTTCGTTTCCTCTCTTATTTGTTGTAGTTTCCTACTAGCTATGGGAATTAATTTTACAATCAGATCTACGTAGACTTGCATCTCTGTCTCTAAAGACTTCTCTGGTTTTGTGAGAGCCACTGCTCTGGAAAGTGCATCTGCAGTGAACATGAATGTATCAGGCATATAGGTCAAAAAAGTGTTTCCTCTAATTTTTCCCACATATGTGCATAATGAATTTTGTAATATGCACCAATATGGAGGTGATATGTGACACATCACCTTTGTATTAGTGCAGTGCACATAACAAAATTCATGTGGTGGGAATGGGAGCAAGGGGTTCAGAGTGTGGGAGGGGGCTCAGGGCTGGGGCAGAGGGTTGGGATGCAGGGGTGAGGGCTCTGGCTAGGGGTGCGAGCTCTGGGATGAGCAGTTTGGGGTGCAGGAGGGTGCTGTTGGCAGGGAGAGAGGACTCCCTCCAGCTCTCTCTCCCCACAGCAGCACCTGGGCTGGGGGGAGAGGTGTTTCTCCCCACCACAGCAGCCTCTACCTTAGCAACAACCTTTCATTGCTCAATAAGAACCAATCACAAAACCTTCTCTCTGGGGTCAGGGTATATGGGCCAGTGCAGATTGCATGTTCCAGCACACGTTATGTCCTGGAGTGGGCGGGCTGGACCGGCAGGGGGTGCCTGATAGTCCTCATTCCTTCTCGGCTCTAAACCATTCAGAGCCCTCTCCACCATGAGTTGTGAGAATGCGAACAAACAATGCCCAAATTGGTGTAAGGATTTGGACCAATTAGCGTCTGCCGCAGAAGATCTGGGCCAGGGCTGGGTTTGGGCCACCCCTCCTATAGTCACAGCAGGTCCCGGATGGGTGGGTTCTCTAAGTGCCTGTGCAGTGCTACATAGGACTTACAGGGAACTTAGGTCACAATCAAATCACATTTGTGCTGCTGTATGATCATTCTTTGAATCCCTACAGTACAGTCATTTAGCGGTTTGCTACATAATATTATCAGGGGCTTGTGGTCCATTTCAGCTTCCACTGTCTGTGCATAAATACACTGATTGAATTTCTGACAGGCAAACAATATTCCTAAAAGTCCCTTTTTGATCTGTGCGTATCTGGTTTCTTCCTCAGTCAGTGATTTGGATACATATGCCACTGGTTGCCAACAATCTTCATATTTCTGTAAAATCACTGCACCTAACCCAGACTGTGAAGCATCTGCTGAGATTTAAACAGGCCTTCCTAGTGCATAGAATTTCAGCACTGGTTCTTGTATGTTATTGTTTTAAATTTTCCCATGATTCCTCCTGTTCTGCACCCCAGTAACATTCATTTTTATTCTGTAGGCGTTTTCTCAAAGCTGCTGCTTTGGTAGATAGGTTAGGAATGAACTTTCTAAGATAATTATCCATTCCCAGGAACCATGGGGTATCTTTCTTTGACTGGGGACATGGCATCATTTCAATGGCTGAAATCTTCCTCTTACCAGGTTTTACACCTTCATTGGAAATAATGTCCCCAACAAAAATCAGTTCTGTAACCCCTAAAACACATTTCTCCCTACTTAATTTGAGGTTTGCAGCAGTAGCTGCATCCAGGACTTCCCAAAGTCTATGATCATGCTCCTGTTTCAATGAGCCCATTGTCATCCATTCAGGTGTCAACATCATTAACATGGTCATAAATCATATCTTTGGTTTTGTGCTGAAGCCATGTCAAAGGGTAAGTGTAAGAATCTGTACCTTCCAAATCAGGTGTTAAATGTGCATAGTTTTGAGCTTTCTTCAGTAAATTTTAGCTGCCAAAAACCTGAGGATGCATCCAATTTACAGAAATATTGAGCATTTGCAAATTGAGCCATAATCTCTTCTCTGATTGGTAGTTTGGAATGTTCTCTTTTTACAGCCTTGTTGAGGTCTCTGGGATCTAAGCATATGCATAGCAGCCATTACTTTACTTTTCTCCACAATGACTAGGGAGCTCACCAGTTCTGTTGGCTCCTCAATTTTTGTATTACTTGCATTGTTTCTATCCTTGCAAGCTCAGCCTTAAATTTATCACAGAGTGCAAATGGCACCTTTCCACATGGATGGATAACTAGGGAGACCAGCTTGTTAATCCGGATTGTATGTTCACCCTGCAAGTAACCCAACAGCTCATGATATCCCAAAAGAGTGTCTCATAGCCATGCTGAATATGATATTGTAGCGAGAGCACCCATTTTACCAAACTGAGTTTCTCACATGCAGCCAGGCCTAAAATTTGTGTCACTTTCACTGGTATATTTGTTCCAGAATAACCAGTTATTTATTTTCGTTGGTCCCAGTTTTAGTCTTCTTATTAGTCTTTCATCATCTTGTTTGGACACAATATTAACCTGAGCTCCTATGTCCAGTTTCAGTGGAATAATTGTTCCATTCAGTTTCATGGGCCAGTCTCTCTCTTCAGGCTTGCTTAATCCCATTATATCTATGAAAAACTGCTCAACCAGATTGTCTTTAACTGAATGTACTTGAATTTTCTGCATTTGGGATCTGAAGAACTTTGCAAAATGATTATTTTTCTCACATTTATGACAGAGTTTCCCAAAGGCAACACAGTTTGAGGCCATGCTGCGATCCACACCTTCCACATGACCATCTGTACCTAATCTTCCCCTTAGCACTGGTTTTCATAGCAAGTGGTTCCTCTCTTTTCCACAGCAACTGGTTCCACTTTTGACATATTTTGGCTTGATTCTTTTGTACTTAGTACACGGATAATCACTTCTGGTGAATACCTCTCTTTGGCTTGTGCTTGCACAATTTCTGCTGCCCTGCATCTTCGTAGAGCTTTTTCTCAAGTTAAGTCTCCTTCACGGAGCAGTTTCTCTCTTAACACATTGTCTTCAGTGCCACAAATGATTCTGTCTCTGACCAGAGACTGTCAGCTCACCAGAGTCGTAAGTTTTACTGAGTGTCCTTAATTCTGTGACATAGTGCTCTATGGTGTCATCAGTTTTTTGCATGCATGTGAAGAAATTTTGTGTCTCAAAGGTTTCATTCCTTTTTGGCACTCAGTGTTCCTCAAATTTAGTCAGTATTTTACTTTATTCAAATTTAAAATTGTTATAAATATCCAATGTGTCCTCCCCAACAACATGCAAAAGGATAGATGATTTAACGTTATCATTTTTTCTCTTCTGTCCTTCAGGCTGCTAAATATAAATCAAATCTCTCTGAATGTTTTCTAGTTTTCTACTACATTGCCTGAAAATTGCAGACTGGATGGAGGTAGCAACACATCGATTTTTGGCTTTTTTACCTTCTTAAAGTAGTCAAGCTACTATTGTGCTAATCAAATACATGCAAAAGCCTCTGTGCTTGGTGCTCCATGTGCTTCTCTGGTGCCTCCCTTTGTCTCTGCTTTCAGTTGCAAACACAGGAGTTAACTTCAAAATGACTTCAGTTTCCTTCTCATTCAGCACTTCTGACACTATGGAACAATCTTGGGCTTCATTAAATGACAAAGCAGTGAATGAGAAAGGAATAAAACTTTTTTTAATAAAACAAACTGAAGTGCTACTGTGATGAACTGCTACGCATAGCCATGTGGTGTTCCCACACTCCACCCACCTCCAGGGCACATCTCCACATTCCTATATTCATAACTATCCCTTTTGAGAGAGCATCTCTAAATTTATAATCTTTTACAAACATATCTGTACACTAGCTACAAACCTCCATGTTATCCATAATGTATAAAGGAGAGTAATTTAACATGGAGTCAGTCAATGAGAACATGTTAGCCTTTGGCAGCTTTATTTTCTGATCTTCTGTTGCTATAGTTCCTGTGGGGAAATTGTTCCCAGAGAACTCCTTTCAAGACTCTCAGAAAAGTAGCTACACAGAATAAATATATGCTCTCATCTCAATATGGTACTAAAGGCAATCTCAAAGAAAAATAGCTCCATATCCATATCCTAGAGTTGATAATACACTACTTGAAAGCAACCAGAGAAATACTACAACAGGGAAGTATTTGATACTTTGAACCAGGAATGTTCATAAAGGATTTGTGTTGGCACTTTACCATTATTTGCATTATTGCTTTACCATTTGCTAATGGAAAAAATAATGCTTACCCTAGGACTTTTTACGGGCAGTGTGTGTGTGTGTGTGTGTGTGTGTGTGTGTGTGTGTGTGTGTGTGTGTGTGTGTAGATTTTTTTAGCAATGCAACTTTCAGTGCTGTCACTTGTAACAATTTTGTTAAACAAGGATTGTATTTTAAATGCTGTCATTATAGCATTTTATTTATGTGTTGGGACTTTCTGTGTTGAAAGAAACTTATCTCTCCCTGTATAAATCTTGAGTAATTGGGCTTTGTGGTAGGTAGTAAATAGGGGTGCATGGGACAAAACCAGGGCCGCCCAGAGGATTATGGGGGCCTGGGGTCTTCAGCGGCGGGGCATCCCCGCTTCGGCAGTAATTCAGCAGCGGGGGGTCCTTCCGTGCCGGGATCTGCTGCCGAAGTGCCCCGAAGACCCGCAGCAGGGGCCCCCTGCTGCTGAATTACCACCAAAGCAAGACCCTCCGCCAAAGTGCAGCCAGGTCTTCAGCGGTAATTCCACGGCATGGGGCCCCTGCCATGGGTCTTCAGGGCTCTTCGTTGGCGGGTCCCGGAACGGAAGGACCCCCCGCCGCTGAATTACTGCCGAAGACCAGGCTGCACTTCGGCGGCAGGTCTCGCTTTGGTGGTAATTTGCCGGCGGGGGGTCCTTCCGCCCTGGAGCAGAAGGACTCCCCCACCGGCGAAGACCGGGAGCGGAAGAAGCTCCGGGGGCCCTGGCCCCACGAGAGTTTTCCGGGGGCCCCAGAGCGAGTGAAGGACCCCGCTCCAGGGCCCCCCAAAAATTCTAATGGGGGTCCCTGCGGGGCCCAGGGCCTGGGGCAAATTGCCCCTCTTGCCCCCACCCTCTGGGGGGCTCTGGGTAGAACTTCTCACCATCTCATACTTGCAGACAGGCCTCACAGCTACAATGTAGTACTTATTTGAGGCTTTTGAACCATGGGATCCAAGCTTATGTGGAAGCAGCAGCATCTCCCCTGCCCTGCCCTCTGTGACTCCAAGAACCCTCAATGCCAACAGATAAAGGGCTCACTGTTCTGTAACAACAACTCCTGATGGCCCTGACAAGCTCACTATACTTAGCACATTGATTTCATAGCGTTTATCGACAAAGAATACTTTGTGAAGTCTTAAATGGAAGCCAGAATCATGCTGAACATTAGACTCTGTACATACATTTCACAATGATATTATGTAAGAAGTTGGTGTGTGTGTGTGTGTATATATATACTCAAACACCAGGCTCAAAACACCAGTTGCTGATAGATAGAGCAGTCGCCCAAGACTCAAGATCTAGACAGACCAATCTGAGCATAGCCTGGATTGATTACAGGAAAGCCTACGACTCAATGCCGGATCTGTGAATGTGGATCTGTGAATGTCTGGCGCTATACAAAGTCAACAGAACACTATGGACCTTCCTCAAGAACTCACTGGAAGTCAACTCAAGGCAGCTTGCACAAGTGGCCATCAAGTGCGGCATGTACCAAGGTGATGCACTGTCCCCGCTGCTGTTCTGCATAGGCTTAAACCCCCTCAGCCAGATAATCACAAGGACTGGATACGGGTACAGGTTCAGGAGTGGAACTACCATCAGCCACCTCCTCTACATGGATGACATCAAGCTGTATGCTAAGAATGAACGAGACATCGACTCGCTAATCCACCTGACGCGGATCTACAGTGAGGATATCGGGATGTCATTCGGACTGGAGAAGTGTGGCCGGATGGTAGTGAAGAGAGGGAAGGTAGTCAAGACTGATGGGGTGGAACTACCAGCGGGCCACATAGCAGACATACAGACCAGCTACAAGTACCTTGGCGTCCCACAGTCACATGGAAACCATGATGAGGAGGCAAGGAAGACAGCAACATCCAAGTATCACCAAAGGATAAGACAGGTCCTGAAGAGCCAGCTCAGTGGGAAGAACAAGATCCACGCCATCAACAGATACGCCCTGCCGGTCATCAGATACCCTGCCGGTATAGTGAGCTGGCCAAAGGAGGACATGGAGGCTGCCGATGTGAAGACCCGGAAGCTCCTCACAATGCACGGAGGTTTCCACCCCAAGTCCAACACCCAGAGACTGTATACCAGCCGGAAAGAAGGCGGGCAGGGCTTGGTGAGCGTCAAAGCCACTGTCCTGGACGAAACCCGGAACATCCAGGAGTACATCAGTAAGATGGCCCCCAAAGATGAGCTGCTGAGAGAATGCCTGAGGCAGCAGCAGACATGGGAGGAAGACCAAGCAGAAGAAGTGCCATGGCAAGACAAGACCCTGCATGGGATGTACCATCGACAGATAGCTGAGGTGGCTGACATTGGGAAATCCTACCAGTGGCTGGAAAGGGCTGGACTAAAAGACAGCACTGAGGCACTGATCATAGCAGCACAGGAACAGGCACTGAGCACCAGATCCATTGAAGCAGGGGTCTACCACACTAGAGAGGACCCAAGGTGCAGACTGTGCAGAGAGGCCTCAGAGACAGTCCAACACATAGTGGCAGGATGTAAGATGCAGGCAGGAACAGCATACACTGAACGGCACAACCAAGTGGCTGGCATTGTGTACAGGAACATCTGCACAGCGTATGGGCTAGACCCTCCCAAGACCAGATGGGAGATTCCACAGAAGGTTGTGGAGAATAGCAGGGCTAAGATTCTGTGGGACTTCCAGATCCAGACGGACAGGCAGGTACTGGCCAATCAACCAGACATCGTGGTAATAGACAAGGACCAGAAGACAGCGGTGGTGATAGATATAGCAGTGCCAAGTGACAGCAACATCAGGAAGAAGGAATATGAGAAGCTGGAGAAGTACCAGGGCCTGAAAGAGGAACTAGAGAGGATGTGGAAAGTGAAGGCCAAAGTGGTCCCAGTGGTGGTAGGAGCACTCGGGGCTGTGACTCCTAAGCTGGGTGAGTGGCTCCAACAGATCCCAGGAACAACATCAGAGCTCTCTGTCCAGAAGAGTGCAGTGCTAGGAACAGCTAAGATACTGCGCGGAACCCTCAAACTCCCAGGCCTCCGGTAGAGGACCCGAGGTTGAGGAAGACACATACCACCCATAGGGGTGAGAGGGGAATTATTTTTTTTTTTATATATATAAAAATAAAATCAGGCAGGGTTAACAAACAGGGTTCTGCCAGAGAGAGGAGGTATGTTCATCTGTCTACCATAGATCACATGTAAATTAAGCATTGTAAGTCAACAGAATGGAAACGTCATTTACATCCGAAGAATGGATGTGAAGACAACATGGAGTCAGCACGCCAAGGGATAAATCACGGGGGGTCATCCTGACCTTAGGTGGAAAACATTCAGGAATATAAGGAAAAGGCAAAAGGACGTCCCTTTATTCAGCACCTGAGGAAGTAACTGAGCAGTGCGATTACATTCATGAAAACTGAATCCCAACCTGCCCTGGTTGGAAGCACTATAAAGGACATTTAGGTGAGATAAGATTGCTTTTAGACAGATGGTTAGCCTAAGTTTGTTGTTGTTCCTATTATCCTTTATCAAAGTTAGAATCAGGACTCACAATTTGTCAGACCACTCTGTTCATTAGTGCAGCGCTCCGCCAATAACATTCAGAATATGTGAGTGGCCGTGCAAGGCCCAAACAGTCTTATTTATACAGATAAAAGAGCAGGAATTAGACAAAGGGACAAAGAAAGCTGAACAGTAAAAATCACCTGGGGCACAGCATGCATATCCTACTTCCTTACTAACTGTTATCGATCTAAGGCTAATACTTCACCAATTGCCCTTAAACAGTGCAATTGTTCTATGTTGATGTCTGTATTCCTGACACCTGGATTGCAACATTCCAACAATTTTGCTTAAAAGTACAGACATCATTTCTTTAATCCTTTCTATTCTTACAATATAATTCATTCTACTTTCACACCTTACTCTTTAGCTCTTAAATCTTAGCCTTTGATAATAAGCTTATGATTGTTTTCACTATAAACATATCTCAGAGCTGTGATGTTATATAGGAGCTGATTCTCAGTTGAATCCAACAGGCTGGTGTATGTACTGTTACCCTGTTATTACTGTGGCTGTTTCAGTGGATCAGAGGCTGAACACTACAGGGGAATGCTTCAGAGGGGTGTAGAGACTAGGGTGTAATTATTGTTAACCTGCAAGGCAACATAAGGGCTGGAAGAGCCCTGAGGAGATTGTCTGGGTGACTAATGGGTTGAAGGTTTCAGGGACACCCAGTTAAGCACAAGCAAGTCTCTCTCTTGCTGAAGGCAGGGGGGTAACAGAGTGATTCACAATCCTCAGCATCCAGCGAACTATCACACCCTCACCGGGTCATTCTGTACTGGCCTATTTGGAAGATGCATAGATAAACCCTCATGATGCATGACAGGTACAGAGCCTCCACACCACAGCTATTTCACTCAGGCTTTGCTTCCCCTGAAGAATGGCACTGCAGGAATTAAATGGTGTGGAAAGCTGAGTCTTCCTCTGCACCTGCTTGCTCAGAAGTGGAAGACGTTTTCACAATGGCAAGTGGATAATAATCTCTCTCAGCATTCTGCTTCCATGTCGACTAGCTTAGACTATCTGAAGTACTTAGCATTTATGGGCCTAATTCTCTTTTATGCTAAAGCCCCTTTATACCACTCTGGCAGCATAAAGGGGCTTTAAAGTGGATGCCAGAGCAGTACAAAGGGACCTTAGTGTAAATGAGGATGAGATTCTTAGGCTTTTCTTGATTCAGATTGTCTAGCATAGTGTGGACGTTCCGCACTGCTCTGCCAGCATAATGTGTGCCCAAAACAGCTTAACCTGCCCATGGAAAGATCTCTGCAGTGAAAGAGAGATCCTTCAGTGGTACCATCTTTATTTTCTTTTTCTTATTGAATAAAACAAGCCACTGTTCATTAGGATTGTGAATAGCCTGGATGATGGTGGCATGCTATAGTGGTAGCATAGCAGACAAGGTTTATTTCTTTATTGAAAGGGCTTTTCTACCATTCAAGAAGACTGTTTGAACCTGCACATGCCTATCAAAGTAATCACTCTCCAAGAGATAACTGCATAAGTGGTGTGCACTATGTATACAGCAAGGTTATTACAATGTTCTCATGCCATGAGAAAATGACTGCTTATTATCAGCTGGACAGCAAAAGTCTATTATAGTTGCTATAGCAAATGAAATGTGGAGAAATCATGCAACCCTTGCAATGAACAAAAACAACTTCAAGCTAAGTAAGTTTTGGTACCTCGCGAGACTGATAATCTCCTGATGAAATATAACTGTTAATTATTAACAAAAACAGGCAAGGAGAAATCTAAAAACCCATGAATATGAAATTAACTCATCTTTGAATTTGAGACATTTTAGTTTTCTCCAGCATGAAAGTTCCTCTTTAATGTCTTACTGGCATTTAGTTAAAAGCCACATTAACTGATGTTTAATATACCATACTAGCAACAAAGAAATCATTTACAATCAAGACATTATCTCCAAAAGAAAATGTAAAAAGAAATATGCATTAGACAGAGACTCTCACAGCTTTCTTTTCAATATCTGGTTCATCAAAGGGAATGCACTCAAAATACAGTTTATAAAATAGAGCTCAGCATTTCACAAAGGATGATGCGAAGTATAAAATTTCAGCATGATGGGCAAGGGAATTAAACCAGCCATTCACATTAACAATAATGAGTTTTCATCATCTATGTATTCCCCTGAAACTTTTCTTGCTCTCAGAATAAAACTTAAGCATAACTTGAGTGAAGCAAAGGCCTTTTACTGGTCCTCTGAATTTCACTCAGCCCTGTAAGTGGCTTGTTCAAGGTCACACAAGAAGTCAGTGGAAGAGCTAGGAATGGAACCCAGTTTTCCAGAGTCCCAGTACTATGGCTTACTCCCAAGATCATACTTCCCCCATATATAAATACACCTCTACCCCAATATAACGCTGTCCTCAGGAGCCAAAAAATCTTACCGCGTTATAGGTGAAACCGCTTTATATTGAACTTGATTTGATCTGCCGGAGCACACGGCCCTGCCTCCCTGGAGCGCTGCTTTACTGTGTTATATCTGAATTCTTAATATATCAGGTTGCATTATATCGGGGTAGAGGTGTATATAGACACATATTGTATCTGCGTGAGTTTTCGTGCAACAGTTTAAGGATATTCCATAAAAGTTCTTCACGTCTACTTTAAAAACCTTTTTGCAGGCTTCAGGGGGCTTCCATTCATATTATTTTTTTTCTAGATATGCTCTATGCTATCTGATTCTTCCTGATTATCATTCTATAGCTCTTTCTTGACAGGTTAAACAGCAGGAAGCAACTTATCATCATAATCACTTAACTCTAGTATGGTGCATTTCTTTCATTAAGGAGACATAAACACAAGACTTCCTAGTACTCAACTTAAGCACACTTTCTAACTGATAATTACCAGAAACAACAGGGTTCTAAATAACAGCAATTCTGTGTGCATTTAACAGTGCTGTGCTAGGCTGTCACATATTGAAATTAACACTGAAAGATTAAATATTTCAGGTACTGGGATGTTCCAAATAGATTTAAACAGTTCCATGAATTGTGAATGCAGGATATTCTGTCAGCAGTTTTGTTCTCTGTAAGTAAATATCCACATATATTATGTACTATGCCACCTGAGAGGCAGAGGGAAATTAGTTTTACGTTTCCTTGCACTTTCTAATCAATGGGGACATTCTTTACTTGGTTTTTTGTTTCAGACGTCTTTGTTTTATTAACCAGTCCCTGCTGCAGTTACAGATCTTTTCCAGATGGCTTTCAACTCTGGTCTTCCTTTACCTACAGTAACGTGCTCCTGTACTGGGCACAGTATGAATGCAGAGTTTGAGGGGCATACAGATATTTCTAAGAGTATTATAAAACTCTAAGCAATGAGAAGAGCTACTTAACTAGGCTCTGATCCCTAACTGTTCCATTAACTGTTAACCCAGGGTGGGACTACTCAGGGAGAACAGGTGTTTAAAAAGCCAGTTTCTAAGAGACCAGAGGAGCTAATGAACATGAACAGCAAACCGGAGTTTTGCAAGCAAGTTTAGAAAGGGTGCATGAGAGCCAGTTACACCTAACATTCTCTGAACTTAGGCAATATCATCCCTCTAGCCCCCTCCCCACCAACAGAACAAAACAAAACACAAACATAATAAAATCTACAGGAATAAAAAGAATCCTCATGGTTCCAGCTGCATTACTGACCAAACTCTTTAGGTCGGAACCCTTTCTCCCTAAGTCCGAAGGCTATTTTCCTTTGTTGTCTTAGATGCAATGCCAGAAGCAGACAGGGAAAGGGTGTCTTTCGGTGTTTGCCCCCGCTTTATGTAGTTTTTTTAGGCTCTCTTTCAAAAGCATTTCCAGCTGAGAAGCAGGAGACAGGCATTCTGATGAAGGAAGGAGACTCCAAGCTGTTTCTTTGCTAAGGTGCAGATCTCTTTGCCATGGACCCATTTGTTTCCAAAGAATGGCCACTTGGTAGGCAATGGCCCATCAGCTTTGATGACACATGCCTAGGGTGTCAGCTTGCCCTTTGTCTTTGAGAAATTGGTTTAACCACTCCCCAGACTTATCTGGAAAACGTACTTCAGTCATGATTTCAGCTTGTTTATATCTTTACATATAATGTCACTATATGCATTTTAACTTGATATTA
The DNA here is from genome assembly GCF_003597395.2 of Chelonoidis abingdonii. Lineage (NCBI taxonomy): Eukaryota > Metazoa > Chordata > Testudines > Testudinidae > Chelonoidis > Chelonoidis abingdonii. The sequence continues at coordinate 65,050,571 of NC_133769.1, read as the reverse complement.
CTGATCAGCAAGTTATGAGTTTTCAGATACCTCAAAAGGCATGTCTTCTACAAAGATTATTTCAATAATATGTATACTGTGAATACAGGAGTGCATTCTGACACAGGGTGGAAGATCCACAGGTCCTTACCCAACAAGGAGGTAGAACCTAGTGTTGCCATTAGCAGAACAGGACTGCAGCCAGGATTGTAGTCTGTTTGGAGGAAAGGATTCTTTTACCCTTTGCAGAGATTCCAGATGCTCTGTTGAGCAGAATACTTAGGTTCTAAAGCATGCATAACTGAGACATCTACAGCAGCAAGATTCTCTCCTGATTGTATATGTTAGTAATGTACATTAATGCAAAGTTGAGATAATGCATAAACAACTCTATTCCTCTTGGTTCCTGCTCTATGTATGTTGTGCTATAGCTTTTTGCTATAGCTTTTCCTTAAAATAACAACCACAGTGAGCACCCCATCATTTAGTAACATAATACATTGTGCTATCTGCTGCTAAAAATTCCATCCTTCTCTCCACTTAATGTTCAGTCTCAACTGAAGTTGGTGCTGAAATCTCTAAGGAGGCATGTTATGTATTTTATGTCAAGGAAACTTTTACACCTGTAGGACTTACTTCCAGTTCAGCTGGGTAAATCGGAGGTTTGGGAGCATCAGGATCATGGGTACCCTAGGCTGTGGATCTTGAGAGAGTCCAACATAAAGAGATACCTCATTCATTATGCAAGCAGCAAATGTCCAGGTACTTTCATTAAATAGCCCAAAGCAGCTCTGAGTATTGTGTCCAGAGATTGTGATCCTTGAATAGTACTTAGACATGTACCTAATCTCTCACACAAATAGACGGGTTGTGGGATTTTTGTTTATTTGTTTTGATGTGTTTTGTTTAAGGTGTAGCATGAAATATTACTGATACAAATTCAAACACAGTATACTTTGTTCCAGTGACACACATCCAGCACAGTCTATTTCTAGAGAGTTTACCAGGAACAATGCTGATCGTATGCTAACGACATATGAACTGTAAGACCAAATTTACTGAAACATTATTGTGAGCTAAATATAGAGTATGTGGCCGTGAAGACCTCTAATCAGATTGTATAGGATGACTGAGCATTGTGGATAATAGTTTCTATTTTTTATTATTTATTTATACAGCAGCAAAGATGTATGTGATGTTTTACTGTTGATTAGAAGACAAGGTCCCTGCTCCAAGGAGCTTAAATGACGTCAGGAGTTAAAATAGAGTAATTTCTATTGCCTAGACAAATCATAATGTGTATAGCTTTTTCTGTTTAATGTATTTTTTCAACCTTATTATTCTGTGGGACCTCACATTACAATCTGGTACCTGTTCCTGGAGAGCAGAAGCTTTTCACAGTGTAGACTCACATAGTAAAATATTGCTGAAACTTAAGATGTCCTAGAAGCACATTGCACCTGGGACCAATTTATGGGTTTAAACCACTGGCCAGATTGTGGGTGTGTGGGGAAGAGAAGCTGAGCAGCACCAGGAGTTTCATATTTTGGCTTACTCAGTGATAAATCCCCCTGAGACTAACTGGGAGCACACACTGAGTGGAAGCCCTATCACCCTTGGAAAGAGTGCAGACTGAGCTCTGTCTCTGAACTGTGCCAATGCCACTTTGTGGAGCCAAGCACCAGCAGCACAGTCTAGCAGTAACCTATAGCTGTGCCTGTACTCTTCATCAGTTGTGACTGAGCCCTGCACAGAGGCACAAGTGTGCAGGGATGGGTCCTGAGCCACCTCATCTGCTTTTCACTTCTGAAATTTCCTAACCTTGCTCATTGTGTCTCCCTAAACTACTACCTCCCTCTGAGAGATTTGTAGTTTCCATGACTTTCTCAGGCCTTCAGAGTTATGGCTGTCCCATCAGGGAGAGGACAAAGCACCTTCTTCTGTCTTCTGCTACCAATCACAACTCAGCAACAGAGCTAGAATTTTATATAATAAGTATAAAATACTCACAGGAAACCACTACCAAGAGTACAAAAAATCATTAAAATTTTGAATAAAAAAGTTAAGAAAATTGCAGTCTGCAATAATTCACCATAAATTATTGCTTTACTAGTGTTTACACCTCATATAATATGTTTACACCACATGTAATATAGCACTGAACCCTTCAAGAACCAAATGTTTCACTGACCCTTCTAATGAGTGACAAGCAGTCAAAATGAAGCACACAGTGAAAACTAGTGGAGGAAAAAAATTATAGTGATGGGAGATTATCCTCAGCATATACAACGCTTCATACATCTGGAGTTTCAAGAGTTCTTATGTATACAATTAACTGTAAAAAAAATAAGATAACCCCAGACTTAAAGGTATGCTGAGACTGAAAAGAATGACAATGTGCATTTTCCTTAGGCACAGCTGATAGGTCTGAGAACATGCAGTGTAACCTAGTCAATTCAGAATAACACAGCGCTAATTGCTGACACAGAAATTGAACACTTAAACCTACTGTAAATAATGGGCCAGACCCTCATTTGGTGTAAAATGGCGACGCTCCATTGACTTCAATGTGCCAATATACACCAGCCCAAGGATCCAGCTGTACAAAGGTCTTTAGAAGCATTTTTAAAAGTATTATCATGCAACTTAAAAAGAATGAAAAATGGAATAGTGTAGAAAATTATTATGAGATTTATAAATTATCTCCAAACCCTTTTGGTATATGGATGATACAGTTTAATGAAATGTGACGCTTTCTTCCATAAGGTACTTTGGAAAGCAGCTGGGATAATAAAGGTATTGTTTCAGCAGCTGTCCCATCACCCCAGCATTTAGTAATAAAATACAGCAGCTAATCAGATGTTACTTTAGAAGACTAGTGTAACCAAGGCCAAGGAGATCACCTAGGTCCCTGTGTGCAGGTAACTCAGGGAGGGGAAACCAAAGGCATACTCAGAGTCTGCCAGGCAACCCAGAGGGAGAGAGGAGAGAGACTATTTAGAACAACAGGGCCCCTGTTGGCTTGGGGGGAGGATTGCAGGCATGCCTGCTCGGAGGAGGGGGCACAGTCAAAGGATTGACAAGGGAAAGTCAGGGAAGAAGAGCTAGCCTGACCAATAGGAAATGAGATGCCCTCTTTTGAGAGCCCTATGTGCGGTGGGAGAGAAGCCATTTTGGGAGTAGTCAGTAGCCAGCCACAGAAAGGGAAGAACTGGCTGTATGGTGAACCCCAAACCTGCAGGCAGGATGTGACACTGCACCCCATATTCTTCACAGTGATATTATTATAATATGATTATAACATAATTGACATATTTTATGCAAAATGGGTCATGTAAGGTGTCATTGGAAAAATTATGATTCGCTGACTATGATTATCCTATTTGTATGCATGTATCATTTTTGTATCTGAAGTTATGAATATTGACTATGCATCTGTACTTCAAATGTAGGTACATCTGGGTAACGCTCAATAGATAAAATGCTTTTAGTCTAGAGAACTGGTTGGGAAGAGCCTATTCAGGGCAATGAGCCATTAGGGAAAACAATAGGCCTTTGGAGAAACCTATTTCCCACCTTGTGAGCCTTCCTGAGAACACTCCAGGCAGCCTGTAAGTAATGGCTTCTGTGACTCTACAAGAACATGTGACCAGGCCACATGATTCGGGACTCCATCTTGGAATGTCAGCATTTTTTTTCACAAACTGGTCTGGGAACCAAGTTTCAAAACAAAGGGTTCCTAACATATGCTTAAACTCTCTAAGGCACAGAGTATTATCATCATCATTTGGTGGCGATGGGGGACTTCAACTATCCAGATATATGTTGGGAAAATAACACCGCGGGGCACAGACTATCCAATAAGTTCTTGGACTGAATTGCAGACAACTTTTTATTTCAGAAAGTTGTAAAAGCTACTGAGGGGAAGTTGTTCTAGACTTGATTTTAACAAATAGGGAGGAACTCGTTGAGAATTTGAAAGCAGAACGCAGCTTGGGTGAAAGTGATCATGAAATCATAGAGTTTGCAATTCTAAGGAAGGGTAGAAGGGAGTACAGCAAAATAGAGACAATGGATTTCAGGAAGGCGGATTTTGGTAAGCTCAGAGAGCTGAATAGGTAAGTCCTTGGGAATCAAGAGTGAGGGGAAAACACTGAGGAGTGGCAGTTTCAAAGGACACTATTAAGGGCCCAAAAGCAAGCTATTCGCTGGGTAGGAAAGATAGAAAAGTGGCAAAAGACCACCTTGGCTTAACCACGAGATCTTGCATGATTTAAAAAATAAAAAGGAGTCTCATAAAAAATGGAAACTAGGGCAGATAACAAGAGGATGAATAGAGCAACAACACAGGAATGTGGGGGCAAGATTAGAAAGGCAAAGGCCAAAATGAGCTCAAACTAGCTGTGGAAAAAGGAAACAAAAGACTTTTATCAATACATTAGAAGCAAAGAGGAAAAAAGGGCTTAAACTGCCTCTCTGGTTTGGGTGGGGTTAAACTGCAGCAAGGAGATTAGGTTGACATAGAAAAAGTTCCTAAACTGTCAGGGTAGTTAAACACTAGAATAAATTGCCTAGGGAGGTTGTGGAATCTCCAGCTCTGGAGATATTTAAGAGTAGGTTAGATAAATGTCTATCAGGGATGGTCTAGACAGTATTTGGTCCTGCCATGAGGCCAGTCCTAAGTCTATGAATCTATGAATCTGTTGTTCTTCACTCCCCACACAAGAAGAGTCCTGGAACCACATGAGGAACAAGAACTGAACTGGGGAAAATGCTGGATCCAAGCTAAAATGACTTCTAGCCTGTGTATGAAGACCTGAGAAACCCAATCTATAAAGCTAACACAGCTTGTGCCTTAAGAATCTACAAGTCTGCCTGTACCATCAGTGAAGGTGAGAATCTGCTATTCATTTCCAGTATATCTGGTATATTAAGTTTAGATTGTGTTTTTGTTTATTTGCTAGATAATCTGCTTTAATCTGTTTGCTATCACTTATAATCACTTAAAATCTATCTTTTGTTGTTAATAAATTTAATTTATGTTTTAATCTAAAGCAGTGAGTTTGGAGTGAAGTGCATGGGAATCTTAGCTCAGAAAGGCTCTCCACATTAGGGGTGGGGGAGGACTCTCTGAGCTTATGCTGTACAGTTCCCTGTTCAGCACAAGATGGTATAATTTTGGGTTTATGCTCTAGAGGGGGGGTGTGCCTGGGGAACTGAGAGTTACCTTGGCTTTAGCCTTTCTACTGTTGGTTCGTGCAGTGGCTTGTCAAAGAGCCTGCATGTAACTGCAGCTGTGTATGTCCTTACCTGTGTATATGCTGGTGGAAGTGTAAGACCGGGAGCATAGCTGCAGCTTGTCACAGTAGCACAGTGTGATAGGGAGCCCAGTCTGGTGGGTCAGAGGGTTCAGTAGTACCCCAGTTCCAGGTGACACCCTGGGGGGAACCTGTCACACAGGGTTCCCCCTGAGAACTGGCCTCTGGGGACCTGGAAGCAATATCCCTCAGTTTGGACCTTTCCCTCTTCAAAGTGACTCTCAGTTTGTAGAATTTTGTTGGGAAAATCCACCTTCCTTCCCACTCTAGCTAGGCTGAGTTAATCCTCCAGCTCCCCAAGTAAAATCATTCACCACCTGGCCAGCTCTGCTCTGGCTGCTAGTCAAGGGCTGCCACCTGCTGTGAGTGTTCCTGAGCCTGTGTTGGAGGCAAAATTTTGGATTTTTAGTACAGTTTTGTCATCTGCACCCAGAACGCCACCTCTTTATGGTGAGGGGAAGTCCTGGCAGCAGAAGCAGCCTGACTCCCGCATGAAGAGGATGCCTGTCAGCAGTGATCATCAGTAATGCTACAATTATGTTACAGACATCATGGAAGTCATGGATTCTGTGACTTCCAGCGACCTCTATGACATTTTCCACTTCAGCCTCTCAGTTAGCACTGTTATTACACAGTGGTGAGAGAAAAGGTCAACTGGTGTGTTAGCCCTTAGGCAAGGCCCACACCACCAGGCACAAGTACCTGTCCTCACCCTCTCTCAACTCACTGGGCTTTGGAACCCATGTCCCCTGCCTAGTGAGTGCCATTTAGTTGAGAGTGAGTCTCTCAGTTGGGACATGCCAAGTACAGTTCTGCTGCCCTTGATTCACACAACAAGGATAACAGCTCTTGCCCCAGAAACAAGGAGACTGGGGATCCCACACCAGCCAAAAGTGACCATTTGGATAAGCAATTCCATCATACTGAGCAACTAGGCAGGGTGGGTGTCAGGGGAGAGCTCATTCAGACTCTGCTTACAACCTAGCTAAAGCCTTTTGAGAAGATGGATTTACTGCACCAATGGGAGAACCCCTCCTGTTGCTGTAGTAAGTGTCCACAATGAAAGCAAGAATGTACCACTTCCTGTTTTTACTATAGCTTCTGTCTTGAGATCAAGGTATGAGATTTTAGGTGCCTCATTCTTTGGCACTTAATAGTAAACTACAGTTTGATGTTTTCAGTGTTCTGTGATATGATTGGCAGAAATTCCCAACATTCCTCTGCCCATTTACAGCCTTCAAAACCAAAATGATGGGGAAAGCTAAGCCAATCCCCAAACAGATTTAAAACGTAAGGATATTCATCACCCAGATGCTTTTAATTTGTGCTGGGCAAGCTTACTTTTATGACAAGTATTGTAGTGAAAAATTATTTATCAATATTTTGTCAACTTCAAAATAGAATTACACTTACTGTATTTACATCCCAATTTATTAGATTTTCATTAACTTCTGTACAAAACATGTTTTATTCATAGGAATCTTATTTTGAAAGCAATTTTTCAGACAATAGCTAAGTTTTGTTCAGTCACAAAATTAAATTCAGGAATGAAAAAATTTCCATTTGACTTAGTATTCAAAGGAATGCTTCCAGGGAAAAGTACATGGACAATCCATTCACTGAAATTTGTTAACAAAACATTTGTTGAAGAATAGCAGACAAATCACCAAAAATTGAAGTCTATTCCATAGACAATTCACAAACAGAAAAAAGGGTTCCATTTGTTAAATTAATTGTTCATTGTGAATTGTTCACCAGCTCCATTAAGCGAGTGCTGTAGCAGGGACTGAAATACAGGTGTCACCACACTCAGGTACAGCAGTGGCTAACATAAGTGGTGTGTGCTGGCACCAATAATGGAAGGGAGAGAGGTGGAAGCTGCTGCTGAGAATGGCTACCTAACTCTACTGGCCAGAGTTGCCTTGGAGACCAAGCAGTACTAGAGGGAACTGCTGCTCAGAGCAGAACAGTGGCCTATGAGAAAGGTACCACCTGGCTGGTAGAGAGAAGCTAGTAGGAAAAAGAAGTTACTATTTCTGACTAGAAAATCTGCCCCTTGTAATATTTACTCCCTTTGTGTTCCAGAAAAAGACTATAGTTGTAATCACAGTAGTCTGCTTTCCATTTCAGTTTTACAAAGAGGAATCTGGCTTCAAGCTTTGTTCTCTAATATTCTTTTACAATCCTGTTCTCTAGTACCCCAATCTAGTACCTGGCAATGCTTACAAACATGGTAACCTTATGTATGGGAACAGTCCTACTGAAAGACTGACTGAGCATCATCAGCCCATGTGTAAGGTAGCTCATGTGCACAAATGTTTTGCAGGATTGAAGGCTATCATTCTGCTGCTTTGTTAAACATCTCCTTGAACTCTTTATGGAATTATTATGGTAGGCTTCCTGCAAGGTGACAATATTTGCTTTCTTAGTCTTTTTGTCTAGCACTTTTTTATATACCTACTCATCCAACTCTTATCTACCAATTGACAGTTAACTGCCTAAATACATGTGTAGGAAACATTTATCTTATGGCTGTTTCTTAGCAATGTGTCTCATCATTTAGCACTAATGAATACTATCTTCCACCTGTGGAATTCAGAGGCCGTCCAGCGTTTGTGCTGGAGGCTCCAGAATTAAGCTACACCCTTCAGCTCAGGCCACCAGAAGAGCTCTTCTCAAGTGTCATTTATCGGCATTGAGATGACGGCTTGATAAAATTTGCAAATAACCTTAAGGAAGTTATGTGTTCAACTCTTCTTGAAGAGAACGTTTCAATTGTTATAAATTCTGTTCCAGGGTGGATTGAATGAAGAGTGAAACTAGTAACAGACAGAAAATGATTGTCAGGAAGGAGTTCCTTTCAGCTGGGATTGAGGACTAGCCAACCCAGCTTCAAGACAAATGAATAAATTTAGCTAGGTTACAGTGGACTATCTGAATGGCCAGCCTGCCTGATTGACTGAAGGGAACCGGCAGGCCTGCTTTTAAGTTCAGCAGCAGGTCCCTGATTTATGCCTGCAACTGCAATGACTACTGTGCAGGCCTTGCTCCTGTCCTGCTCCAATCCTGCTTCCCTGCTTACTTCCAACTCCAGCTCTGATCCTGGCTCTACTTCTGGTTCTTGATTCTCGCTCTGACCCTCAGCTCCACTTCCGAGTTGCTGACTCTGGCTCCAACCACTAGGCCTCACTCCTGTTTTAGCCATTAGGCCTGACTGCCCACTCACAATGATCAGGTAAGAAATTTCTCATTCTGCTGCCTAGCTTCTCCTCTCACTCATTACTAATGGGACATAGTGAGCAGTGAATCACAAAAATAGGGAGAGAAGCAGAGTTTTCATTCTTATTAGAGTAATAGACAGAAACAGAATTTTCCCTGCATATAGCTTTGTCATTTAAAGAAATTTATATGGAAACCAGCCCAGCAATTCCTGCCTATCAATGGATGCCTTGGTAGAGGAATGGAAACCTACTTTGTAAATCTTCTTCAGATGAGGTACATATACTTTTCCTCAAAATGCCAGTAGGACTGTAACTCTTTCTTCATAAATAGTAGCCCAGATGCCTAGCATACCAACTGATGCAGGACTTTTACATCTTGCTGGCAGCAACTTTGGAACCAAAGGCCCTGGCATTTTGTATAGAAAGAAACGAACAGGAACAATTGGTGTGTGTGCTTCATATGCATATCTTTGGAATTCCAGGTATGCTCATTTATGCCACAACCTTCCAAAGGCATGCCGAGGATTGGAATCATATGAAGGGAGAACTATTTCAGAGTTATTTGGGGAAAGAAGAACTTACCTTCAATGGACAGGTTTCTGGAGCTATAAGAATAACTTTACTCATGACCACAGTAGTGTGGTTCTTCTATGGACAGAGAAACTAATTCCAAACCCCTTTCTTTTGGAGGCAATGGCAGCTAGAAAGGCAAACCGGAGTCTTGTCCAATCTGCCATTCTGATTAATCTTGACCATTTTGTTGATACTCAGCTGGGGAGTCTTATATACCCACCTAAAGAATGCTGCTTGAGGTGTTACTTACTTTTCTATGTTGCTTGGTTGTAAGACTCCAGTTGAGCATCTTGGAAAAAACTCTAGTGAAGCTGAGCTCACCAGAACATTTCAGTTGTAATAATAACTTGTATTACGGTAACATCTGGAGTCTAGGGCCCTATTGTGTTGGGCATTGTATAAATAAAGAAATGGTTCCTGCCCCAAGGAACTTTTTGTTTCCCTTCACACTAGAAATATAATTTGACCTGATCAATGACTGAAAATTCCTGGTTGACTACTGTCTAGATCAGGGGTCAGCAGCCTTTCAGAAGTGGTGTGCCGAGTCTTCATTTATTCACTCTAATTTAAGGTTTCGCGTCCCAGTAATACATTAACATTTTTAAAAGGTCTCTTTCTATAACTCTATAATATATAACTAAACTATTGTTGTATGTAAAGTAAATAAGGTTTTTAAAATGTTTAAGAAGTTTCATTTAAAATTAAATTAAAATGCAGAGCCCCCCACCCTCGGACCAGTGGCCAGGACCCAGGCTGCCTGAGTGCCACTGAAAATCAGCTCGTGTGCTGCCTTGGGAAGGTGTGCCATAGGTTGCCTACCCCTCATCTAGATAAACAGAATGCGTTGATGAGAGTTTTGGAGAAACCCTATTGAACTACATTTCTCTTCCAATGCCAGGCTATCAACTGTAGATCATTCAGTTCCAGATGAAGGAGTCCCTGCTTCAAGGTAAAAAGGATAAATGAGATGACATAGAAATTACAGGGCCTGTCAGTTTGACATTAATCCCAGGCAAGATAATGGAGGAGCTGATACGGGATTTGATTAACAAAAAAAAATTAAAGGTAGCATTATTTTTATTATCCTAACAGAATGGGTTTATGGAAAATAGATCCTGTCAAACTAGTCTGATACTTTTTTATGATATTAAAGTTTGGTTGATAAAGGTAATAGTGTTGATGTAATAGACTTAGATTTCTGCAAGGTATTTGACTTGAAACCACATGAGATTTTGATTAAAAAACACTAGAATGACATAAAATGGAGATGGCACACATTAAATGGATTAAAAGCTGACTAACTGATCATTTATGTTTGGATACTAAAAATGTAATTGTAATGGGAAATTATCATTGAATGAGTGTGTTCCTAGTGAGGTCCTGGAATCTATTAATGACCTGGAAGAAAACAAAATCATCATTAATAAAGTTTGCTGATGAGACAAAAATTGGGGGAGTGGTAAATAATGAGGAGGAAAGGTCACAGATACAAATGTATATATCTAGGAACAAAGAATGGCATCTATACTTATAAGAGAGGAGTTCGTATTCTGGGAAGCAGTATTCTGAAAAAAGATTTGGGGACTGTCGTGGCTAAACAGCTGAACATGACCCCCGGTATGATGCTGTGGCCAAAAGGGCTAATGAGACCCTTGGATGCTGTAAAGGTGCACGGCCAGGGCTCGACCCTCCCTGGGGAGGAGGGGAGCCACACCGGCCTCGACACGTCGTCTGAGGCAGCCTCTGTCTTCAGGGCTGAGCGCTGCTGCACAGTCGCTTGGGCTCCGGCCCTCTGCTATAGGGCGGCACAATGAATACAAAGTTATAGAGGCTCAGGCCCTCGTGGTTCAGGGTTGAGCAGTCAACAGTTCAGGCGGCTCGGGCCCTTTAGGCAGGACCGAGCAGTGACACAGTTAAAGGGGTCCCAGCCCTTGGTTCGGGCGGGGCACCAAACACACAGTTACAATAGCTCAGTCCCTCATGGCTCAGGGTTGAGCAGTCACCAGTTCAGGCAGCTCAGGCCCTTTGGGGCAGGACCAAGCAGTGACACAGTTAAAGGGGTCCCAGCCCTTGGTTCGGGCGGGGCACCAAACACACAGTTACAATCTCTCAGTCCCTCATGATTCAGGGTTGAGCAGTCACCAGTAGACTAAATGGCCTCCTTAGGCCGGGGAGAGGGGGATTCTGCCACCTGGGTACGGGTGGCAGGGGGAACGCAGGCCCACCCACTCCTCTGCGTTCCAGCCCAGGGCCCTAGTAGCGGCTGTCACCGCTGATGGTCAGTGGGGTCCTGACCGCAACACACTGATATGGGTTCAGGTATACTTGCAGCCTGACTGCAGTCAGCTGCCCCCGGGCTACTTCTAATCTTCCCCTCTGGGTTTACCTGACCTGTGGCGTCAGCCCCTGGGAAGTCTAGTAGCATGGGCTCCTCCCGGCCCAGGCTGGGCGGTAGGTCCAGCAGTACCTCTGGGAAGTCGAATAGCATGGGCTCTTCCCGGCCAGGGCTGGGCGGTAGGTCAGGTAGTACCTCTGGGAAGTCCGGCCAGGCCTGGTCCGGGGGTTCGTTGGGGTAGCAGCAGGGACGGGGCGGCTCCGGCAGCTCCTCGTCGTAGCGGGCGCGAGGAAGCTCCGGTAGCTCCTTGTCGTAGCGGGCGCGGGGAAGCTCCGGCCAGTCAGGGCACTGGTCCTGGGCCTCAGCAGTGTCCCAGTCACGAGCACCCGCTGGCAGGTCTGCTCCCAATGGCGGCTGGGCTCCAACTGAGTGCTGATGGCCAGCTTTTATACTTCCGGGTCGCCTCCTAACCCTCTGAGGGGTGGGCTTACTGCTCTGTGGCCCCACCCCCTTTGGTGCCTGACGGGGCTCGACCCTCCCTGGAGAGGAGGGGAGCCACACCGCCTCGCTACAGATGCATAAACAGGATTCTTGAGCAGGAGTAGAGAGATTATTTTTACCTTTGTATTTGGCAATGGTGCAACTGATGCTGGAACACTGTGTCCAGTTCTGCTGTTCACAATTCAAAAAGGATATTGATAAATTGGAAACGTTTCAGAGAAGTGCCACAAGAATGATTAAAGGATTAGAAAACATGCATTACACCGACTGAGCTCCTTGAATCTCTCTGTTTAACAAAGGAAAGGTTAAGGGGTGACTTGATTGCAGCCTATAAGTACCTATGTGGGCAGAGGGTGCAGGTGCCCTTGGAGGAGGCTAGTCCCCCGCCCCTTCTGCTCCTCCACTGGAGCCCAGAGCACACTGCCCTCCTGTGGCCGCTGGCCCCTCTTCATGCACCTAGCTCCAGTTCTGGGTGGACGGGTGACGTGGCTGGAGCGCCCTTGGGCCTAGTGCTGGGGGGGTGGGCAGGCAGCTCCGCTGGAGCGCCCCAGTCCCAGCATGGTCCTAGCACTGGATGGTGCCACTGGAGCGCCCCCGGTCCCAGCATGGTCTCAGTGCTAGGCAGGCAGGTGGCACTGCCAGATTGCCCCCAGCCCCAGCATGGTCTCACTGCTAGGCAGGTGGAGCCGCCGGAGCACCTCTGGGCCCAGCATGGTCTCAGTGCTTGGGAGGCAGATGGCACTGCCAGATTGCACCCAGCCCCAGCATGGTCTCACTACTAGGCAGGTGGAGCCGTCGGAGCACCTCTGGGCCCAGAGTGATCCCAGTGCTGGGAGGATGGGTGGCGTGGCATGGCATGGCATGGTGTGGTCTTGCGCACCATGGGTCCCATCTTGCCTGCCCCAGCCTCTCAGCCACAGAAGGGAGCAGCAGGCAGGAGGGGCTGGTGGAAAGTGGGCAGGGCCATGCTAAGCTCTTTGGGGAGGCATGGCCTCTCCCTGCCTATGATACCCACCACCCCTGTGTACCTACATGGGGAAAAGATATTTGATAATGGGCTCTTCGGTGTAGCAGAGAAAAGTATAATATGATCCAATGTCAGGAAGTTGAAGCTAGATAAATTCAGGCTGGAAACAGTATACATCTTAAACAGTAAGGGAAATTAACCACTGGAACAACTGACCAATGGCCATGGTGGATTCTTCATCATTGGCAATTTTGAAATGAGGACTGGATGTTTTTCTGAAAGCTATTCTCTAGGCATTATTTTGGGGAAGTTGTGTGGCCTGTCTTATATAGGAAGTTAGGTTAGATTATCACAATGGTTCCTTCTGAACTTGGAAACTATGAATAAAAGGTCTGGTGTTTTTTTTGCAGGTGCAATGAAAGTTCCACGGCTGCCTGTCAAATTCAATTATCTTCTGAGCTAGCAGGGGACTAGGAGGAGGATTTCAACTCTTCCTTTTCCTCTTGTCTGCATCCTTTATTTAAACTATCTTTGAAACAGCAGGTTCTTCTCTGTCTAGGACATGCTTTCCATTGACACAGAGAAGCTGTGGCCTGTGGTTTCTCCCTAGTTTTGGAAGAGAGATAAGCACTCATGATCAATCATGAGTCAACTTCTGGTGGGAAGTAGGAGGAAATTTCCCCTATAAGCACCATAACTTCCCACTACATGATGTCTTGAACCTTCTTCTAAAGCAGTTGGTACTAGATTCAGTGGCACACTGGTGTGAACCCATGTGGCCATGTCTGTATATGTTTTTGTTCAGACATGCCACTGTTAGGGATGTCAAAGTGAAGTAAAAGGATGTGTACTCTGAGCTTTTGGAAACTTGCTTTCCAGGTAAGGTCCTCACCGTGCTTGCTTCCATAATGGATATGTGAGGCCCTAAGCAAAAATTGCTTTGTCAGTATGTAGTTTGTACTTTATTTGGCAATGGAGAAACATTCATATGTGATCTGGGAATGACTCATAATTTTGCTTTGTATCTAGTGAATGGGTGTATTTGTGGAGGTGCATTTTGAGAAATCCCATTCAGGATTCACTGATGCATGGTACCAGCATAGAAAACCTATCTGCTGGAGATAACTGGCAACATCTGATCAGTGCCAGGAAATGGCTGACACAGTGAAGTTTGGGATCTTTGCAAATCTCTTTATTGGCATGTTGGGTAAATGTAATATCCCATGTCTTGAATTCCTTCTGTATTACATAGGATTTGCCTAGGTGATCTGACTGCATAGCTCAATCATGTCTGGTCTTCCTCTGGATGTCAGTGCATCCAATCTATCATAATATGAAGGCTTCTCTATTGTGTTACCAATCAATCCTGTTCTGGGACAATTATAGCAGACTATAAAAGATCGTCAGTTAATGTTTCCATCTTCATTGCTGTTTGCCATGGTAGTGCCCACAATACAATTACTGTCTTCTGTCTAAATATAATCAGCTGTTGTTTCTTCTTATGAAGCTAGGTATCACATCTCCATTGTAGATTATTCACACTTTTAAAAACATCTTTCTCCTTGGTTTGCGCCTTTCCATTTGTTTTTTTCCTATCTCTCTTTGTGATGCTGAGCATACCTCTTTCCATGCTTGCTAACCACATTTTGCTGCCTCCTCCATCTCCTGGATTTCTAATTTACGTGCCATGGCTTACATGGGCAGCCAGTATAATAGGCCAAGGCCTAAGCCAGGCTGTGGCCCGCCTTCTTTTCTCCTCTCCTCTGAAAGCAGTGTGGGGCTTAGCTCAGGCCAGTGGCCTGGAGCTCGGGACTTGGCTGCCCTGTGGCTCAGGTTGGCCGGTGGCCATGGGCGGCTCGGGCCTGCCCGGAGGTCGGGCCGGTGCTCGGGCAGGCCAATCCAGAGTGGCTGGCAGCAGCCTGGGGCTTGGGAAGACTGGGGCAGTTCATTCAGGGCTCCTCCAGCCATGGGTGGGGAGAAGTTCCGGGGCTCTGGCAGGCGAGGGGAGGCAGACAGGGCAGGGCCTTGGGCAGAAAGGGGAGTGCTGGGGTATAGCCTCTCAGAAGGGGAGGTTCATGCACCGCCCATGATTACTTAGCAAGAAATAGGTTAATGAATCACACAATGAAATTGTTGGAAAGAATTGTCAAAAAAAGACTTTGTGAGGAACTGGAGCACCAAGTAAGTGACAACCAATTCAGGTTTATGCCAGAAAGTACTTGCAGCCAGAATATTGCAAAAGATGTACAGTTAGAAATGCAAGGAACTGCAGTTAGTGTTTATGGACTTAGAGAAGGTGTCATAGGGTAGCTGGCCCTCTGATGGAGTCTGACAGGGTCTGCAAGGGAATTTAGCCAACCCAGGTCCTCCTGGGTATAATTAACTGCCTAGGTAAATGGCAGACAGTTAATTAAACAATGAAGCATTTGTGCCTAATAAAAGGCTTCTGATAGCTGAGTTGAGGGAGACTCCAGAGGAGGGGAGCTCCCAGAGAGCCTGAGTTAGGCAGAAGCTGTGCTCCCAGGGTAGTAAGTGTGAACTAAATCGAAGCTGTGCTCCCTGAGCAAGGAGCCAAAGTCAAATGAGAGCTGTTCTAGGGTGAACTGAGCTGAACCTGTGCTCCTAGGGCAGGGAACATGAGTTGAGTGGGAGATATGATCCTAGGATGGAGAGCCTGGATGAAGGTGAATGGTTGACTCAGGTAGGGGCAAACAGACTGAGTGTCTCAGAGAGGAATCTGAGACAAAGGATTTTCTTTGTGCTTTCTGCAGAACTTTCTGTTAAATAAATGAGACTCTCAAGGGAAGGTGCGCCTTAACACCTGAAGTTTGTTTGGATTTAATTGTACTCCAGGTGGTAGGGAGTCTGGTCTCCTGAGACGCAGGGCCGGCGCTTTCATTTAGGCTACTTAGGCAGCATTCATTTAGGGCGTCAGCATTATGGGGGGGGGTGGCATTTTGCCGGGGGGGCGACAGGCGGCTCTGGTGGAGCTGCTGCAGTCGTACCTGCAGAGGGTCTACTGGTCCCGCGGCTCCGGTGGACCTGCCGCAGGCATTTCTGCAGAAGGTCCGCTGGTCCCGCGGCTCCGGTGGACCTGCCACAGAAATGCCTGCGGCAGCTCCACCGGAACCGCGAGACCCGTGTGCGGGGCGGCGAAATGGCCCGGCGCCTAGGGCGCCAGAAACCCTGGCGCCGGTCCTGCTGAGACACATCATGTCCAGATGCAAGGGCGTGCACTGGGGACACCCTGCATTATGACACATTGCTTATAACAGCGTTCCGAGAAAATTGACATGGTGGTGTCTGTAGTCATGGAATCAGCCAGAGATGTCTGTTCAGACAATCATGAATATGTATGAGGGTAGCACAACAGTAATGAGAAGCCCCTGTGGCTACAGTGAGCCATTCATAATGAGGGCAGAATCAGTTTTAAGCCCGTTCCTTTTTCTGATTGTAATGGGCATCTAGATGCAGGAGATTAGGGGTGAGGTTCCATGGGGCATGCTTGTCACTTATGACATATTGTGTTGCAAAGATAAATACAAACTGGAAAGGGATGTAGCATGATGGATGGCTGCGCTAGAAAAAATGGTTTACAAATCAACCAACAAAAGACTGAATATATGTGATGCCTTCTTGAAATGGAACAAGAAGCCAATAAAACTAGATGATATAAAGCTAGTCTGTGCAACAATTCAAATACCTCAATTCAGTATTGAGTTATGAGGGAAGTTTGGATGTTAGGAGTTGCATGAAGAGTGCTTGGTGCAAATGCAGAGAGCTGATGGGAATTTTCTGCAATAAGAATATGCCAAATAAACCAAAGAGCAAAGTGTATAAGACCTTGATTAGGCCAATCATGACATACGGGTCGGAATGCTGGCTAATAAGGAAGAGAGAAGGACAACTACTTCACACTGCTGAAATGAGAATGCTCAGGTGGATTCAGGGTAAAACAATTACACATTGAAATTGTACTAGCCATGGTACCAGTAGCCCCCCATCATGTAAGAGCTGAGGGAGTATCAACTGAGGTGGCTGGGTCATGTGAAATGATGAGATATGGGATATATTGGTCAGAAATACAAGATCTAGTAGTCATAAGACTAAGACCATGTGGAAGACCTAGAAAATGATGAGTTGCTAAAGGAGGATATGAAGAAGGTTGGTGTCAGCTTGGAAGTTACATCTCACAAGAAAGCTTGGAAATGAAGAACAAGAGCTGCCAACTTTTTAAGTGAGCTTGTTTGACTAGGCTCTGTCCCCTTTTTTGTTCTCCCTCTTTTTTTCTCTTTTTACTCATTTTTTACTCCAATTTTTACTGGCACCGGAATATCTGGAAAGTAGAGCTGAGTGATAGAATCTCTGTCCTGCAGGAAATTCTGATAGTTCAGTGTTTGTTTTTGTCTCAGTCAGGCTGAAACATAAATATATTTTTTTCATGGAAGGAAAAGTGCAGAAAATTTCAATCTGGAAATGTCCAAATGTTTTGATACACCTGCAGTTGTGTATGTATTATGGGAGTCACATGGCTTAGTCAGAGAAGAGACCAAGGTGCATCATAGGAGATGTAGTCTGGCCAAGGAGGCAGCTCCAAAGAGGAGAATGGAGGCATGAGGCACTGCAACAAACCAAATTTGAGTTGAACCCAAAGCAAGATATTTCACATAAACTTTTCTGAAAAAAAAAATTCTGCTAAATCAGTTTTGAGAAAACTGCATTTTCTGTTGAAAAATCACTTTGCCCATTCCTAACCAGCTCTAGTGGAAAGAGAATTTCAAATTTGCAGATAAAAATATGAACTGAAACTGAATTTTAAATATGCACATGCAAGTATTGGCATAGAAAGTGCATATTCATCCAATAAGGAAACAGAAACAATACCATGTGACTTGTCTGACCAACTGTGGTGTTTTGAGGACTATGCTGGAACTGCAAGATATCACATAAAGACTGTGGCCATGGCATGGAGGTGGCTGGGGGCTCCTGGTCCAACTTGCAGGCTAGGGGCTCTGTAGGGAAGTGTGCAATCAAAGTCAGTCTGGACAAAAACAGCCTAGAACTATGTGGGATGAGTTGTCCCCCTCTGCCTTAGGGAGCAGCCTGCTCTCTCTCCCTCTCTCTCTCTCTCTCTGGTTACTGTGTATTATCATTCTGGATTCCAAGTATAAATAATGGAACTTTATAACCTTGTTGGAAAGTATAAACTTTGCAACTTTCCAACAAGGGCATTTGGTGTTTTATTTCCTAACATTTCTCTGTGTATTCCATGAACATAACACCAGCCATATCCAAACAACAGAGTCTGAACAGATAATACTGGAATCTCAGAACTGTTTGTCTTCCTTTGTGGACTGAACACTATTTGCAAAATGAAATTGTCCAATGAACTGAAACAACAAATACATTTGAAGAAATTATGTTTTGCTCACAAAAATTCTACAAAAAGAGAGGCTAAATTTGTCAGATAAAACATTTGTTGTGTATCATTCACCTAGCTGTGTTGTCCATAAAATGGTTTCAGCTGCAAGGTAGCAAGGAAATGACTACATCTGATTCACCGAGAGAAATGATTCTTCCTAAGCCCATTCTACTATATTAATTTGCATTTGTATTCTGTGTGATTTCCAGCATCAATCACACACAACACATGAAAGAGATATTACAAACACAATATCGTTGCTGCATCAAATGGTTCCATAACACATTCTTCTTTGAAATAGAAACAATCCCTCTTTCACAAGGTTAAACTTCATTATTAATACCCATAAGGGTATAGATAAAGCATGAAAATATAATGAGCTATCTAAAGGGAGGAAAGAGGAAATGTGGACTTATAGATGCACATTACAAACCTCAGCTGAGGGCAGAGAAGCCTATTTTTAAAATAGCTACAAAAGTTTTAAGTATGCTGATCAATGTAAGCATGCTGTTACATCAATATTCACTTTATTGCAAATACAGTCCCATTCAAAAGACGAAGTCCAATAATGGATATATAACATAGGGCTATGAGTTGCATTACAGGGGATAACACATTAAATAATTCACACTTCCATTGCCAGTGGTCTTAACTCTCCATATCACTAATTCCTAACTATTGTACTGGTATGCTTAGGCTTTTGTGCCTCTGATGGAGCCCACTACTGGTTCCATAAAGCAACTTAATGGCTTCCTACAACGATCTTAAATGAAGGAGAGTGGTTAGGCTTTTGTAAATCATTTGACTTAGTACCACACAACATTTTGATTTAAAAACTGAATGATATCAAATTAACTTGACAAACATTAATGGATTAAAAGCTGACTAACTGATGGGTCTCAAAATGTAATTGTAATTGGGGAATCATCACCGAGTGAGTATGTTTCTAGGGGGATTCTATAGGCATCAGGTCTTGGCCCTGTGCTATTTAACATTTTTTATCAGTGACCTGGAAGAAAACATAAAATCATCCCTGATAAAGTTTGTAGATGACAAAAAAAAAATTAGGGGAGTGGTAAATAACGAAGAGGACAGGATACTGATATAGACAGATCTCGATTGCTTGGTAAGGTGGGCACAAGCAAACAATATGTTTTTTTAATGTGGCTAAATGTCTTAATGTACATGTGTAAGTCTAGGAACAAAGAACAGAGGCCATACAGAATGGGGAACTCCATCCTGGGAAGCTTTATCTCTGGAAAAACATTTGGGGGTACTGGTGGATAATCAGCTGAACATGACCTCTCTGTCTGACGTTGTGGCCAAAAGGGCTATCCTGGTCTTTGGATGCATAAACAGGGAGTAGAGGTAATTTCACCTCTATATTTGGCACTGGTGCAACCGCTGTTGGAATACTGTGTCTAGTTATGGTATCCTCAATTCAAAAAGGATGTTGTTAAATTGGAGATGGTTCAGAGAAGAGCCACAAGAATGAGACTCAAGGAGCTCAATCTATTTAGTTTAACAATGAGAAGGTTAAGGGGTAATTTACTTAATCTGTAAATACCTTCATGGGAAACAATATTAAATAATGGGTTCTTCAGTCTAGCAGAGAGAGGTATAACATGATCCAATGGCTGGAAGGTGGAACTCCTCGACAAAATCAGACTGGAAATAGGCTTGAAAATGTAGAAAAACATCTACCAGAATATTAAACAATAGAATACAAATTGAAATTTATTAAACAGTGAGATTAATCATGATTATTTTTTTTAATCGCAGTTAATTTTTGAGTTAATCGTGTGAGTTAACTGTGATTAATCGGCAGCCCTAATGGAAACAGAACTATAGTGTCAGTAAAACCTGTCTTTAGCACACTTTTATTTCCTTGGATTGCTCTGGTAACTTGCACTGCTGGTTGGTAGCACTGACCTTACCACTTGTACTTAAAATAAATTCCTCTGCAAAGCACATTCATTAATTGGTGATCTATACCTGATGTATATCTATACATCAGTCAGAGCTGGAGAGAGAGAGATTAGGCCTGATTCTAAACTTGCTTACACCTGTGTAGGTCAGGAGTAACTCCAATGATATCAATGGAGTTAAAACACTGTAAGTAGGGAGAATCGGGCCCACTGAATATATAATCCTCGAAGACAGAATTAGTTGAAATGCCATGGCTTTTGTTTGCATATGCAGATTGTTTTTGAGACTGTGGACTTTCTCTTTGACAATTTTATTCTTTAAATAATTTGAGGACAATTGTCTTTACAGTCTGTGACCCCAGGAAAATGTATCATACTAATTGGTACTGTATTATGCATCAGAACACTAATGGGGTGTGCAGATCGAAGCAGAGAGCTTTGCCACATCCCACCTTTGTGCAGCCTCCTCCTAGGAGAATCAAAAGGGTAGAGTACAGTAGGGCTCTGAGTTCCCTTCCAAGGGGCACCTGTACATCCCTGCCAGAGTTACCCACTGACTGTGTTCACAGCACAGCAGTGAAATCTGGAGCTAACATGGCACTGAGTGATATGGTTTCAGATATCAACTACAAAAACATAATGCAGATTTTTATATGAGCAGTATATTAAAACCTCTACACAGAATATTTCCCATCCATACTGGATAATGACAGGTTGTAAGCCCTGCAGCAGCTTCTTCACTATTACTACACAGCACATAAAACTGATATTCACATAGAAAATTCATTTACTATGAATCATATGGTCATTTTGAGGCATCAGTATTTGTGTGGCACTCCTCATGGCTTTAATGAGCGTTATGAAAGATACTTTAAATGTTAAGAGGTGCAGTATTGTAAGGTAATACTTTGTCTTCTGTCTATTTTTAGTATTGCATTTACCTTCTGAAAATGGGGGGGGGGGGAGTCAGACTGTAAAAACTTACACAGAAAGACATTGTATGATCCTCTTGCTGCCCTAAAGGCGACTTTCACTGGAGAGGAGTTTGTCTCTACCTTAAAGAAAGTGTCATCAGTTTTCTGAGTAGGTCTGTTTTATGATGGAAATGATATCTGTAAAGCTACTCGTGTGTAAATTTCTGCAGGGTTAGGGACACAAGAAGAAATTGTTCTTTTAAACCTTTGTTTAAGACACAGTGCATGGTACGTGTGCTGGTAGATAACAATAAACCAGGAAGCCTGAAGCTGGGATTTCTCAGGTGCTGAAGCCAGTGGCAGTTGTAATCTTAACAAAAATGGAGATAATGTCAATGATATTTATAAAAGTGACTATTTATTCTGGACAAAAATTTCATACCTAGATGTCTAAATCCAGATCCTTAATTTATATTTAGGCAGCTAAACATCAATGACTTTATTTCCAGAACTGCTAAGCACCCATAAATCTCACTGATGTCAATGGAAGCTGTTGATGCCCAGCACTTCTGAAAACCAAACTTGCTTCCTTGGAGAAATAGAACCTGAGTTCTATCCTATTATCACTGGGACATTCTGATGCTCATGTATGACCCAGGGACTTCTTGTTGCCAACTGGCAGAGGGTACAGGGGGTGCATAGGGTTTTACAGAGAACCATGGGTCAGATATATGCATAGTAGTTCACCAAAGGATGGCAGGTAAGGTCTACTGAGAGCTACTAATCCACTGGTCATCATAACCATTGTGAAATGTATGTATGGATAATATTTAAGAAGTTATGTATCTATAAAGAAAATGATGTTCTTAAAGTCTTGGAGTTAAGGCAAGTCACCAAGGTCACATACTTCAGACCGGTTCCTTTCAGGTGGAAGGTAACAGATACTTTTCTCCCTGTCTGGTCATATGTATATTATGTTTTGTCTGCCTCACACTGGAGGCCTATGCGACTAAGCCCAGCGCCTGACAAAAGGTTGTAAAATCCACAAGAGAGAAAATCTACAGGAAGAAACAAAACAGCACTCTTGGTTACACTGCTCCTGCCAAAATGCTTCTGAAATAAATGTAGTCAAACTTTACTAATTCTGGGTCACTGAGAACGAAAATGATGCTTAAAATTGTTGATTGGCTCTAGTCTAGCTGTTGGGCTCCAGACTACAGCAGTGGAATCTCCTGGCAGGTGATGTTAGGGTTTCCATGTTCCGTGACTGTCAAAAGGATCTTGTCCCATTCTTCTTCATGGAAGGTGATCTTGTAGCCTGCAACAACATCGATGGTGTGATGGCAGCCCTCAACATCGTTCACGATCCAGATGAGTGGAGACTGTTCATTGATTCATCGAAGACGAGTCTTAAAGCTGTTTTGCTGCATAATGGCAATGTTTTGCCATCAATTCCAGTTGGTCATGCAGTCCATATGAAGGAAACCTATGACAACATGAAACAACTTTTGAGGTGCATAAACTATGACCAACATCAGTGGCAGCTTTGTGGCGATTTGAAGGTTGTTGCTCTCTTGCTTGGTCTGCAGACTGGATACACAAAGTACTGCTGTTTTCTCTGCGAATGGGATAGTCATGCAAGAGATTCCCACTACATCAAGAAAGATTGGCCACTCCGACAGTCATTGGAGCCTGGGAGGAAAAGTGTTCAGCATCCACCACTTGTTGAATCAAGGAAGATTTTGTTACCACCCTTACACATCAAGCTGGGTCTGATGAAGAACTTTGTCAAGGCCATTGACAAAACACAAGCAGCTTTCAAGTACCTCCGTGGAAAATTTCCAAGGTTAAGTGAAGCTAAGATAAAGGAAGGTGTCTTTGTTGGTCCTCAGATTCGTGAACTTCTTCGAGATGATGCATTTGACCGTGCACTGCGTGGCAAGGAAAAGACGGCATGGAAAGCCTTCCAGTTAGTGGCAATAAATTTTCTCGGAAACAACAAGGCAGACAACTACAGGTTGTTGGTGGAAAACCTCCTCAAAGCATACAAAAGCCTTGGTTGCAACATGTCACTAAAGATACATTTTTTGCACTCTCATCTAGATTTTTTTCCACCGAACTGCGGAGCAGTGAGCGACGAGCACGGCGAGCGATTTCACCAGGACATTGCAACAATGGAGAAACGCTATCAGGGCAAATGGAGCCCATCAATGCTTGCAGACTATTGCTGGACAGTGACAAGAGATGCTCCATTTAATGAATACAAGAGACAAGCCAAGAAGCGCCGAGTAGACACTGAATAGGACTAAACTATGTACATAATAATTTTATTTATATAACCCTTTTGCTGATTTTTAAAGTGTTACATAAACAGGACAGGTGAAAAATTATCACGTAAAGCAACCATAAACACATGAAAAGACCTAGGTTTACGATTTATGATTAAAACTCTACTATCTACACAATATACATAGACATAAAATGTAAAAACTTAAATATCTTAGAAACAGTAGCCAATCAGTTGTTTTAATTGTCGTATTTGAATTCAGCACATCAAAATACATAATAAATACCATATTTTATCTCTGAAGCAGACGACTTCTCAAAAATTGTAGACCAGTGTTATGAATGAAGACAAAGGATGGGAGGCAAAGGAACACACTTGCTCTTTCACTTAGCAGACGAACAGTAGGCTGACAGAGTTTCTTTCATGAATGGAGGACTGCAGCAAAGCCTGGCTGCAAAACACAAGGATTCTAGGTGAGCAATACTCTACAAGACATGAGATTATCTTATTAATTAAGACTAGGTTATAGAATATGTTATAAATTTATTTTATATGTAACTGTTTGGTTCCAATGCTACTGCTTGCTATTACTTGAATTTTTTTGCTTTGTTAAATAAACTTATACTTGATTTCACTATAAACATATTTCAATGCTGTGTGATAAGTGGAGCAGTGATCTGAGATGGAACTGGTAAGCTGTGGTGTACTGCCTCTTTGGAAGCAGTAAATCTGACTGCTGCAAGTGTCTACTGGAGCAGGACGTTGGACCTCCAGGGAGATGCTCAGAGGTCTCAAGGATAGGAGTGTGCCTCTTGCTAACCTGTAGAAAGGCAGTGGGGGCTGTGTAGACCTAGAGGGGAGTGCTTGTGTTGCCTGTAGCCAGTGGACATGGGGAGCGGCCCCCTGAAGGGCACAGACAAGGCTTCCTCATGCTAAGGACACATGGTAACCCAGGGCTGTGAGGCCTTGCAACCCCAGAAAGTGTCTCATCGAGTCATGCAATATAAAGACAATTAAAAAGTCCTAAATAGCCAGATGTTGCAATAACAGCATTTCATGCCTGGATATAAAAATTTGGGAGTGGTATTGCTGTTTACATCACTAGCATTTGTTATGATCTGCAGAGTCAGTCTGAATGCTTTAAAAAAAAAAAACACCACCACACAACAGCTTCTTCTACTACCTTCTATGTTGTTGGTGCCACTGCCCACATTTGGGAGCTAAGTTAAAGTGCACCCTGTGGATCTCGAAATACTATAATGATGAAAATCAATTCCAGTCCCTACTTCTGAAAGCTGCTGGTACAGAATGTTACTAAATGCCAGGAGGGACTTTATAGAAAAGATAACTAGAAATATAGTCCTGTATTGCAAAATCCTATATGAGGAACTCAGGGAGACAAATATCAATGTGGAGCCTTACTTTGTTTGCATTTTTTTCAATAGGTTTTTAAAAAATGCTATGAGTGATAGATGTGCCACATGGAGTTGAGAAATTTTTCAAAAGAGTTTCATCCTTGAGAACCTAGTATATCAACCTGGCTGCCAACAAGGTCAGGGAGACCTTTTGTTATCAACATTTTAAATACTTGCTGTGCTGTTAATCTGGACCTGTCTTAGGCTGGAGAAGCTTTGAACTGTTTTCTCAGGTTCCTGGATCACTGTAACTCTCTTACTGATGTAAATGTTTTCTTTGATCTCCTTTTGAGTTTGTGAATTATCACCCCAACATCACACTAAGTAACAGTGTGAACCTGATCTTCAAAAGTGCTGAACCTCTGTAGCTCCCTTTGACTCAGCACTTCTGAAAATCAGGTCCTTCAGTCCTAGGACCCTATATGGACAAATGCCCTTTTAGTTCAATTACAGTCATTTTACTTCATCATACCATTAAATCATTCATAATTGTAGACCTTACACTTCCCATCTTTCTTTACACTGTGCTTCCTATGAAATTGTAACTTCCTGTAGGTCACGCCCTTCTGATACAAAAAGTGTAAACTGAAACAATGCAGGTGTATATTTTTATACTGAATTTTGGGGAAGGGACAGTCCTTTGGTATATACTTGCTCAGGGTTGAGCAGAGCAGATGTAGGGGTGTTCAGGTGCTAATACAATAATTAATAATCCATTTGGTCACAATTTTTCACAGAAGCATCAGCCTCCAACGTGATGAGTGCAAGCCAAATACCTTCACCTCTCATTAAGGTGAAGGGGGGTTATGGCAGGTATGGGTCTGGCCTCGTACTTGCACCTGAAAACACTAGATTAAGTAAATTATAAATCTACCTAGCCCATCCCCTGCCTCATGGTGGGAATTCTTTTAGAGGGGTATATCCAGAATTAGTGGGCCATATTCAGCCATATTCAGGCATACAATTCTATTGAAGTCTAAGGAGTTACTGGGATAAATTTGGCTCCAGAGAATGTCACTCTAAATTTTTACCTGTTATTTCTTTAATATAATTGAGATAAATTCACAACTCACATAAGGGGGTCACCGAAGACTTGTTTTTAAAGCACAGTATATTAAAACAGATATTCACACTTAAGGAATTTCATTTTCAGTAGCTGAGGATACTTATTAGATCTCCCATTATTTAGCAGGAGCTTGTAATTAAAATTTTATCCATCAGAAAATGTCTCTTCTATTTAACTTGTTTTATCCCACAGCAGTTGAAAACTGATAAAGCATAGCTGTCCAAAGTTAATTTGGTTTTCAAATAGGTCAGCTGGCACAACTGACAGGTCATGGAGATTTCTTATTGTCAAGGCAGTTTGATAGCTCAGAGCCAACTTTTGTTGAGGTGATTTGTCTAGCAGAGCTGTAGATGATGTGCAAGTGGTGTTTTTTTTCCGCAAATGGAGTTTTTTGTTGATTATCCAGTCCAGATTTTGACTGACTAACTCGCAGTGAAATCTCCACAGGGCGCTAATCAGTGCAGAATTTGGCTCTTTGTTTTCTTCTATTCTTGGAAGCACAATAGTAATGTAGGGTTCACAATTACTGTGATCTGAGAACTCCTCCTAAATCAGCATGAAGAATATGGAAAGGCACAACAGCAAAAACAGTCAAGCATTCTAACAGTCTAGAAAGTGAAATATAGAAGTTCAGTTTGATATTCAGGATGATTGCAACTAACTTATTGTTAACTAGAGATGAAAAATCTGAAAAAAAAAAAAGTCTGTTTTGGTTCAAACGGATTCTGAAAATTTTGGAATTGTCTTGCCAAAGTGAGAAACCTGGAAAAAATATTCATTTAGAAAACACCACCATATGCTGTTTTCAAAATATTTGCTTCCTGGTACCAGCAGCTACTGAGTGAAATTGACATTCCAGTGTATTCTGGGGGGGCATCATGAAACTGACAAGAATATTGGTCTCATTAAGAAGCTAGCAGGGATCCCAGGGTCTGCAGCTCTAAGGTAGCCCCCTCTCCTCAATGTGAGCTGCCCTGGGGCCAGTGACACCAGGACTTCCATATTCCTGGCCAGCCTGGAGCTCCAGTTAGTTGGGTTGCCCAGTGTTTCTATACTTCCTATCTCCTCAGTAGGGAGCCTAGAAACCCCTAAAGCCCTGGCATGGGTCTGGCCAAAGCTGCACACCTTGGAAGCACACGGGTCTCCAGACTTAGGACACACCACATGTCAGGCTGCCTCAGAGCCATGAAACCTGGAAACATGGAAGCGCCGGTGGGTCTGCCCTAGAGCCGCAGAGCAGGAAGCCTTCTAGTCCTGACAGACCCCAGCTCTAGCCAGGGCTCTGCAGGTTGGCAGACTCCCTGATACAGAGCTGTGGACATTGGAAACTAAGTTTCATTAGAAAATTTCCGACCAGCCCTATTGATACCATTCCATTATAGGACAGTCCCTCAGTTTAGCTACTGCAATACAAAATTAAATCTGGAATTGCAACCACTGATCCAGTTCAACTCAAGAAGAAAATGGCAAATTAAACAGCTGCATCTTTTTGCTCTCAGTGCTATTGGGTTTAAGTAGGAACATAACTGAAACCATACTTGGAGAAAGAGCAGCTTTTTTAAAATATAAAAATAGGCTACTGTAAATAAAAGATTGTAAGAAACCAGACTTTCCATGCAGTAGAAAATATAAGGGAGTAAAAAAAAGGAAAAGTCAAGCTAAAAAACCAAGATGAAGAAACAACGCATCTAAATAAGTTCAAACCTGTTTGCGCATCCTAAACTTTTAAATAGGATCAGCCCATGAAATACAGGACTAGGAAAAGGAAAAAATGTTTCATGTCTAAGATCAAAAATGACCTAGAGCACACACTAGTGATACACATCTTTGCAGAAAAAGAAGCAGATTCTACACCAAGAGACCTTTGAAAGGGTTTGTAAAATAAGGAATTACATATACAGTGCTTTACTGGAGAACCAGTACAAGAGAGCTCATAAGACTAGTCAAGAAAGCAATTTTTTAAAGCCAACATGTCTTAATAAATATTCAAGTGCTTTCATCTGCTCTGCTTTCATCAAGATCTCTGTAAGAGCCTATACATTTTAAATGCCCACCTTTGCCTGGAATTTAATTTGTTTGTTATATTTTGTTTTGGGGATGTTCTTGTTTTTCTTAATATTGACCAGACACTAGGGGCTGATTATTCAATACCACAGCAATCTATGCATTTAAAATGGAATGCTCAAATCCTATATATCTGGGTTACTGGTAGCCAAGCTGATTGGTATGTTGGTCTTCTTCATAGCATATGCACAACATGGCTCAGGTGGCACATGACCAGGAATCATCACCAAATTTGGTCCACTGGTTGGATCATTAGCTTCCCTGACCCAGGCCGGGTACTGATGGGAGTGCGACGTGAATGCTGATCCATGCCCGGTGACTCTGCACAGTCAGAAGGATAAGATAAATCTGGAAAACAGTTCCTAAACTCCTGCTTTACAAAAGACTAGCAGGTCAAGATTCACATCTGGGGATTAAGTGAAAAGTAAGACTATTTTTAACTGACTAACATCATAAATTGGCTTGGAACGCTTTAATCACAACTCTGTTACAAATGTCCATGAGGCCCAATCTTTCAACTGTTACCTGGGCAAAATCTCCAGTTACTTCAATGGGCATTTTACCTGGGAAAGACTGCAACGTATGGCTTTATTTGGCACCCCGTGCACCCAGGCTGACTTTAAAATATTATGGCTGTCTTGCCAGGAGTATTTATTTAAATTTTAAAAAAATCAAACTAAACTCCAAAATACAAAACCAAGACAAAATTAGGAGAAAGTACCTCCATCTCTTAAATTTATAGACACAATGGTGGGATTTTCAGAAGACATAAGGGTGTTAGATGTCTGGCTCTTATTGAAATTCAGTGCAATGTGGGTGTCTTGCTCTTAAGACACTTTTGAAAATCTCACCCAATGGTATCTGCATAGTAGATCATAGAATGTTTATCATTAGTACTTCTGATTCATGGTCATGGTCACAGTCTCGCCACAGCAGGGAATAGATCCTTCTCCCTCTCCTCATATCTGGAACAGACTCCCTCATTTTCTCCATCGTTTTGTCAAATTGATTCCCAGACACCCTCCAAATCTCATCTCAAGACTTATGTCTTCTGCCAGGCCAAAAAGTCATAAGCTTCATTCTAATAAGAAAATCACCCTTTTTCCCCAGAGCCTCCACTTTCTCAGATACTCAGTCATTTTCCTCAGACTTTAGCCTCTGTAGTCTCTACACCTGTCTGCTGCTCTGCAGATAATATTTATTCATATTTATTTAGAAATGGGCTTGCGTGTGAAGTTTCACTCCAGATCTAAGTAACCCAATGTTTCAGAAGCTGGAGACAATATCACCACCCTCAGATGCAAGGTAGTGTGGCCTAGTGGCTAGAGTCAATACCACTGCCCTGGGATGCAGGATCGTGTGGCCTTGGAGGCCATCACAAGCGGGGAGGCAACCCTGGTAGGGGGGTCTGGGCCCACCCTACTCCACAGGGCACCAACCCAGGGCCCTAACAGTGGCGGAATGGTCTGCCACTGGGTGAGTGGGGAATCCCACCGAAACACGTTGAACTCATGAGGGTGGAAGATACCACTCACTCACCCTCCTTAGGTCACTTCGTACCAACTTTCCTGCAGCAGCAGTACATAGGGCAGTGGGGCCTCCAGGCTCCTCAGTGCAGGATGGTCTCTGGGGTTCCGATGGTGACAGGCCTCTGGTCTAGGTCTTAGGCTCTTCAGTTCCCATAAGTAAGGCTGTAATGGCTCCTGAGCTGGATCCTCTACCAAGCATCCTTCCTCCTTGGCAATCAGCCTAGACTGAGGTAGGCTGCTCCCTTTTATACTGCAGCAGCAGTTGGAGCATGCCCAGCATGGTCGAGGATGTGTGGCTTCTGCTGCTAAGAGCACTGCCTTAATTTCTGCCGTTCCAGTGCGGGGCCAGTCCACCTCATCACAAATCCATTGCATGTCTCAGGAGCCACTCGGTCCCTTTGAATGCCCCCGCTCCATACGTGTGTTTACTTTCATCATCATACACTGCGGTCAGTAGCACAAAGCTTATCAAGATAGTCTCTTGCAGAAAGCAGAGCGAAGAAGCATAAAAAAAAAGTAGCTGATCATTTTTCCTCCATGTCCAGCACAAAAAGTGGCCAGTAAGAGCACATAAGCAGGCTAATTCCTGTTCCACCCCACTGTTACCAGATATAGCACAAGCAGAGAAAAAGGAGAGACTACTGGCAGAAGCAAGATCGCTCTGGTGACATTATAGCAGTACTAAGTGCCATTTCTGGTACTTGAAGAGGGATTCTCTGGCTCCAAGTAAATTTAAAATGCCTGGAGAATCATGAAAATCATCCACCCCATTTATAAGTGAGTACAAAGGGCTCTGTGATAGTGGTGATACTTCTCAGGCAGCCAGAGTTGTGAGCCACCTTGTCACCACTTGCCTCTGGCACAGGGGAGTCTTGCCTGTACTAGCTGGGGGTTAGCTCCCTTCCACAACTAACCCATCAGCCTCAAGCACTCTCCTCTGGGCTACACCAGCCCAGTCTTTGCCTTGCAGGTTGGCAACTAAATTATGGTGGCCTATACAAGTTTTATTCTGGCTTTTCTTCACTTGAGTGCTTGACTTTGTAACTTAATAACATTGTTCTCATGTAGTTTTTGTGTGATATATATTAGTATTGAATACTTGCTTGGAGACAAATCATGCAGGACCAGATTCTGCTACCTTTATTAGCACCTTAGTCTTCAAGAATCCCAAGCAGACATAATAGGACTACGTGTGGAGTAAGGTTCTATTCAGTGAGTAAAGGGATTAGATTTGGCTCACAGGCAATCTGAACATCATACTGGCATATACATTGCCAGAAAAACTCACTCTACCCTTCAAACGCCTGAACTTTCTCAACAGCAGAGTCCACATATGAAATTAAAATTGACTAATTCATTTCTAACTTTTCATCTTTTGAATATGCTGCCACAGAGGTCAGGATCAGATGAGGAAACATATCCCCCTAAGTATTGCTGGTGGTTATTTTTTTTTAAAGCTGCTTCTATTTATAGAAGAGCACTGACAATAGCACCTCTGGCTGCAAACCTGTCATATCTGATAAGCAAAGCAAGGCTGGGCTTGCTTAGTGTTTGGACTGGAGCTTTGGTACTGCAGGAAGTAGTACTGATGATTTAATACATGGCATTTTCCTTGCTGACTCAGTGTTGCTGTGGCATCATGCTGCTGGAGGTTCTGTCTCCCAGATGAGATGTAAAACTTCTTATTAAAGATCCCATGACACTTCTGTAAAGGTAAGAACGACTTCATGAGGATGCTGGAATCTCTTGAGCAGTGTCATTTCCAGTAACAGAGCCTTAAGCAGATTTCATCTTGTCTACTAACTCATGGGATAAAATTTGTCCCTTAAAATGACTTTATCTACTCAGATACTTGTATAACTCCATCACCATAATATCCGAACAGTTACTCTGACATACTTTCAGACCCAGTTCAGCAACAGCTCTTCATACTGGTGCACACTTAGTACATTTTTTGGTTAGTGTTCTTCATGACTGAGTGCATATGTAGCTCAATATCGAGAAAGGGATTACAGTCTACGTCTGCTCAATCTGCTGCTGTTTACAACTCAGTCTCTGTGCTTCAAGATCCATATGGTGGCAGGGCTGCCCAGGGGGGTAGGGCAAGTGGGGCAATTTGCCCCAGGCCCCACAAGGGCCCTCACGAGAGTTTTCAGGGGCCCCCATGAGAGTTTTCGTTGGGTCTTCGGCGGCAGGTCCTTCACCGAACACATCTGGATTGAGTGAAGGACCGCTGCCGAAGACCCGGAGCTTCCTCCATTCCGGGTCTTCGGCAGCAGTTCGGTGGCGGGTCCTTCACTCACTCCAGGAACTGCTGCTGAAGTGCCCTGAAGACCCAAAGCGGAAGGACCTCCGCTGCCGAAGACCCCAGGCCCTCTGAATCCTCTGGGCGGCTCTGTACAGTGGTTAATCTCAACTGAGTATCCCCACCATTGACTGCTGCTTGGTATGATGATCTATCTATATCTGAAGACACCCAGCTGTCGACATGAATGTTGCTCTTTTTCAAGTTATGCTTCAATGCATCTTTGAAGTGTTTCTTCTGGTCATCTTGTATGCATTTTCCCACTTTAAGTTTGCCATACAGCAACTTATTTGGCATTTCACTGTCATCCATCCTCAACACGAGCAAAACTGTGATGCGATAAGCATGGCTTCAATCCTTGTGGATTGAC
Source organism: Chelonoidis abingdonii (assembly GCF_003597395.2). Taxonomy (NCBI): domain Eukaryota; kingdom Metazoa; phylum Chordata; order Testudines; family Testudinidae; genus Chelonoidis; species Chelonoidis abingdonii. The sequence goes on along the minus strand of NC_133769.1, from coordinate 65,018,377 downwards.
TACATTCCAGAACCTCATTATTGGTAACTTTATCCTGCCATTTGAAGTGGAGTATTGCATGCAGATGTCATCTATGGAATGTATCTAGAAGCTTGATGTTATGCCTGCAGCAGGTCCAGATCTTGCACCCATGCTACAAATTGGACAGCACAACCACTCTATAGATTTTTAGCTTTGTATGAAGCTTAATACCATGTTGCTGCCAGACTCTGTCTTATAGTCTGCCAAATGATGAACTGGCTTTATTGTTGCGACTTGTCAGTTCCTTGTCTATAGCAGCAGTATTCAACCATGTGCTACCAAGATAGCAGAAGTCTGTAACAGCTTTCATTCTTGCTGATGGTGACTTTTGGTTTTGTGTAGGTATTCCCTGGTGCAGACTGACACAACTTCTGTCTTTTTCATATTGATTGTCAGCTTGTACCTTTCTGCAGACTCTGCAAATCTATCCGTAATCAATTCTATCTCTTCTGTAGGATGTGCTTCTAGATCAGTGGTTCCCAAACTTGGTTTGCGGCTTGTTCAGGGTAAGCCTCTGGTGGGCCGCGAGATGCTTTGTTTACTTGAGCATCCACAGGTATGGCTACTCGCAGTTCCCAGTGGCTGCAGTTCGCCATTCCCGGCCAATGGGAGCTGCAGGAAGCAGTGGCCCAGACTGCCGCATCCTGCAGCTCCCATTGGCCAGGAACGGCAAGCCTTGGCCACTAGGAGCTGTGAACAGCCATACCTGTGGATGCTCAGGTAAACAAAGCATCTCGTGGCTCGCCAGGGCTTACCCTGAACAAGCCGCAAACCAAGTTTGGGAACCACTACTCTAGAGCATAATCATCAGCATACAACAACCCATGAACAATTGCCTCAAAGACTTTTGTGGAAGATTGCAGCCTGTTCAGGCTGAATAATCTTCCAGAGGAACTATGAGTCTATGAATATCCTGATACTCACATTCAGGTCTCTTTTAGCATCATTGACCATTGCTACATAGAAGAGATTGAACAGGACTGGACCAATTATTCAGCCCTCTTTAATACCATTAGTGAAAGGAAATGGGTCAGACAGAATACATCTACACAGACTTCTCGGAGCATTCTGTCATGAAATAGCTTCAGAATGTTAGTGAATTTTTCTGGACAACCAAACTTACATAAAAATTGCAAAAGTGCAGGTCTACTGATGGTGTCAAATGCTTTAGCCAAGTTGATGAAGACAGCATAAAGGTCCTGTTGCTGTTCTCCTGCATCTGACAAACTACAAAGATCATGTCTGCCATTCCTTGCATTGGCGTGAAACTGCACTGCGACTCTGATAGCACGAAATTAGTGATGTTACGTAGCAGACAATCAAAGAGTACTCTGGCCGGAACATTTCCAGTGATAGAGAGTAACAAGATACTGCAATAGTTGCCACAGTTGGACTTTTTACCTTTCCTGTTGTATATGGTAACACTAGTGATATCTTTGAAGTCATGTAGTAAATCTTCAGTTCTCCATATATTAAGAAAGAGTCCAGTCACCTTAACAAGGTCTCACCTCCATACTTGAATATTTCTGCACGAATGCCATGAGATCTTCTGTATCATGAAAAGTTGCCCACTCACTATTTACATTAGCACTGCAAGATCAGACAGAGCCACGGTGATGTCGTTGCAGAACTGTGCTTGTATAGCTTCATCTTGTAATTGTTTTACATTGAGCCATCTGTTTGGTTTAGATGATAACTTGTGCTGCACTGGTTGTATTATCAGTAAGAGTTTTGAGCACATCATGCAATGGTCTGTCCAGCAGCCTGTCCCACACGTAGCTGTAGTGATTTGTACATCCTGTAGAATTTGCCCCAGAACAATGATGTAGTCAATAAGATGGCATTGTTTGGATCTTGGGTACATCCATGTTGGGTGGTTGTTTTTTTTGTCTGGTAAGTGGACAAAGTATTAATGATTGCTAATTGCTGCTTGCTGCACTCACTGAGTAGCAGAGTTGCATTGCTATTCTCTTTCCCAGTCCCTTGCTGTTCAATGGGTGTGCTGCCCAGTTATCACATTACTTACAACTCTTGCATTAAAGTTCCCCATGATGATCAATTTATCTGATGCTGCTGTAGATATTATGAATTTGTCTAAATCACCGCAGAACGTTTCTTTCTTGTCTTCTGCATTTGTAATGGTGGCAGTGTAAGTGCTGAGGATGGTAGTGTACTACTCATGTTTCAATTGCAACCACAGTAACGCAGGACAATTACTTATGCCATCAGGTAGACTTTCAAAGTTGGCAGCAATAGAGTTGCTAATGGCAAAGCCAACGCCCAGTTATCATGGCTGTGTGGCTGGGCAGCCTCACCAGAAGAATGGGTATTCTGCACCGATCTCTAAGAGTTAATCAGTGAGTCTGGTTTCACTCAGTGCAGCACTGTCAACTCTATACCCAGTGCTGTGCCTCTTTCACGTCCACTGGTGGTAGGGTTGTCATATATAGAGTCCTAACATTCCACAAAGCTATTGTGATTGTGAGTTTGCTCATTTTCTGACCGCACACCTTTTCTAACCCCATATGAGATAAGCAGTGTAATCATGAACAGAGCTGCTCAGATGCCCAAGATGTTGCCGAATGGTTGTGCAACTTCTAGGCACAGCACGAAGGGACCAGCCCATGAGGGCTGCCTGCATACAGGTCTGTGACTGTGACCACCAGCGTCACCATGCCTGTCACTTTGCCCCTCACCGATCACTGTAGGACTTTCCTCCACCCTTAAAACTCATACGTGAGAAGTGGTAATGGCTTGCGTGGCACCATCCACACACACTCACCCATTCTCTTGAACTCCAATGGCACGCACTCCCAAGACAACCGGCAGGGGGTAGGGTGCAGTCTGTGGCCATGGATATGGAATCATTCAATGTGTCCTTTGTAGTAGTGGATAACTCCTGTGTCTGCATCTGCTTGTTACACTGTTTGAGTGTAGCTCTCATCTGCCATAGAGACCGTTGAGGTCTTCACCATCAATCCAGTAGCTGGGTTAATGAATGTCAGCATGTATTCCACACACTGGTGGACCTGCTCATTTCACCGGTGGTACCCCATGCTGCTGCAAAATCTCTTGCAGAATTAACCTGGGCAAGTGATGTCCTAGTTACCGGGTCTTCCTGGTGGAGAGGCTGTGTACTATTTTATGCATTTGGCCTCCTTTTCACCATACGAGGCTAGCTGGTGGCCAGTGATGATCTTCTTACACTCACTCCATTGGTCACCAGCACTAGGCGTGGCACATAACCCTGTGCCATGGCACTAACTGATTTTGTACATATGCAGCAGGGGCAATGACACTTGGTCCTATCAGAAATGCTGTATTCCTCTCATACCAAATCCTGTTTCTGCTCTCACTGAAGTCTTTGGGAATTTTCCCCTTGATTTCAATCAGAGCAAGACAGAGAACAGTGATGAAAAATTAAATAAAAGAAAGTACCAAAATGTACAAGCAAGTAATAGTAACACTCCTGAAATAAATGCTTTGGGTCCAATTATGCTCTCGTTGACCTTGAAGAGCGCTGAATTAGGCCATCATCCTGTCTTTATACATGTAGAAAACAGGTGTATTTGAGAACTTATTTAAGGATTTTCAGAAGAACTAGTGCCTCTCTTGGAATATATTCAAGAACATCTTTAAACTCTGCAAAAGAAACAAAAAGGACCAGTGTCAGGATTGTTTTTATGAACAGTGATTGAATAATCCTCCTCCAGAAATACATTGACTTGATCATTCTTTACATACACCCATTCTTCCAGTAACTTCTATAGGATAATCTCTGCTTAAACACTCGCACACTCTTGACAGACAGAACAGTGTACAAATACACCAGTATTCTACATTGTGTATAAGGGTGTTTTTTGTAAGCACTCTTTTTTAAGTTGAATTTTGTTGTGTTTTCTTGAAACAATGAATGATGATGAGAATATAGTGTAAATCACTTGGGTGTTCTAAACAGAAATATATATCAGTTAGAGCGAGAATATTTATAACTGATGTAGGATAAAAAAAATCCAGTTTGAGTGGCCTTTTCCTGGCTTCAGCCACAGGGTTTTAGAGAGGGAGAGAGTCAGGTTTAAAACATTTGGCTAGACAGCATGGGACTTGGATGTTTCTCTGAACTGAATCTCCATACCTTTTGAGGTCTTTCTCATCATCACATAAAGGTACCAGATTGGGCAAGCTGGATCACAGGCCAGGATACTATTCTATATGCCCAGGCCACAGAGAACATATCTCCAATATGGCCTGACTATGATCTCCTGCAGTTTGATGTTGAGGTGCACCTTTTATGTAAGAATGAGATATTTTTTAATGGCCTTCTCTCAGGTAGTAATGTAACTGGAGCATTTCCATGGGACTCTGAGACACAATAGATATATTTACCATTTTACAACAATCAGCTGGCCTCAGCCTAGGATGCAGATGTCTCGATTTTATAGGGACAGTCCCGAAATTTCAGGTTTCGTCTTATATTGGTGCCAATTACCCCTCACCCCCTGTCCTGATTTTACACCCTTGCTATCTGGTCCCCCTACCTCAGCCATAGTATAGTGCCAGCCTCTTCTGTGATCGCCTCTGATTTACAGATCAAAGTCAAGTCACCTTGATTTGCAGATGATGTGAGAGGGAAGATGGCTAGAACGCCAGTGATGGAAATGTTGGGTTGAAACTGACAGACTGCATCAAATATTTTTTACACTATTACTGTGGCTATGTGGGAGGCAAATACGAGGTTCTTTGCCTCCAACATAGCATCCACAGAACCTCAGTCAGCACACAGATTTGTTTTGTTTGGCAAATAGCTTAGTTAGTCAGGCTGTTTCCACTTGGTGTCTGATTGGAGTTCCTCCAGCTGTGAGGAAATTTCTTGTTATCTTGTTGAGAATATAATTCAGATTCTAACAGGCCTATGTTTCCCTTTGTTCTTCTTTACATTTTGTTTAAAATGATGCCTATCAGGGCACAGGGACAAATACTACATAATCTCTATCGAAATTTTGCCCAGTGATGCTCTCCAAAGTACTGGATTGTTGGGGAAATGTCATGCAACAAGGTGTGCTCTGGATTCTGGATCTTCTTGGCCAGTAAAGGCCAAAAGGGTATGGGTGCTGGGCCCAGTGCTAATGGAGACTGTCAATACCTCCCTTAAAGAGTAGGCTTGCTGTCTTCTCTTAAGGAATCATTATTACCAGGGCTTTGGAGTGGAGCTGGAGCGTGGAGCAGCTCTGGAGCAGTGGAGCTGCGGGTTTTTGCCTGGAGCTGGAGCGGAGCCGGAGCACAGCTCCAAAGCCCTGATTATTACAGATTTTGTTCAAGAAATCATGTTAGTGTTGACAATATGATTTTCATTCTGTATCTAATCTTTCCTCAGTGTTAAGATTATTGAAAAGGTTGTGGTGAAATAGCTCTTATGGTATCTACAGGCCTCCCATTTCCTTGATTCCTTGTGAATCTGGAAACCAACTGGGTACAGCCAGGGCCGGTGCAAGGATGTTACGCACCTTAGGTGAAACTTCCACCTTGTGCCCCCCCTGCAGCCCCACCCTCGGGCGCGACCCCCCACAGCAGCTCTCCTCCTCCGCCCTGAGGTGCCCCCCTTGCGGCAGCTCCCCACCCCCCACCTTCTGCCCTGAGGCACCCCCCCAGCTCACCCCTGCTCCTCGCACAAGCACCCCGAACACGCCATCGCTGCTTCACTTCTCCCGCCTTCTAGGCTTGCGGCACCTAAGCTGATTGGTGCTGCAAGCCTGGGAGGTGGGAGAAGTGAAGCAGCCATGGCGTGCTTGGGGAGGAGGCAGGGCAGGGGTGAGCGGGGGTTGGGAGTTCCCCTGTGTGCAGCCTCCCCCCCCTTACTTGCTGCAGGCAGCCCTCTCCGCGCTCCCCTGCCCAGCTCCCTCCACCTAAATGCCAGCAGCGACAAAGGCAGCTGAAGATCCGGCCACTGCGGTTGCTGCCGAAGAAAATGGCGCCCCCCAAATCCCAGTGCCCCAGGCGACTGCCTAGGTCGCCTAAATGGTTGCATCGGACCAGGAGCAGCACCAGGGTTTTTGGTGCCCTAGATGCAGGGCCGGCTCGCTGGTCCCGCGGCTCCAGTGGACCTCCTGCAGGCGTGCCTGTGGACGGTCCGCTGGTCCCACGGCTCCGGTTGACCTGCTGCAGGCGTCCCTGCAGACGGTCTGCTGGTCCCGTGGCTCCGGTGGACCTGCCGCAGGAGTGCCTGAAGATGCTCCACCGGAGCCGCGGGACCAGCGGACCCTCCGCAGGCATGCCTACAGGAGGTCCACCGGAGCAGTCTGCCACCCTTCCAAATCCTGGTGCCCTAGGCGACCGCCTAAGTCGCCTAAATGGAAGCGCCGGCCCTGCACCGGACCTGGGTACAGCACAAAGTCTGCATTGTGGTTGCATTGGCTGATGATCTCTTCCTGGTAATGGCTGAAGATGACATCTGGGCTGATATTACATGTCAGCTGCCTCTGACACTGTTGATCATAAGGTGCTGCTGATATGCCACACTGGAAATGCATGAAGCTGCTCTTTAGTGACTGTGTTCTGCTCACAGAAAGATCCAAGATTGCTTGTCTTCCCCACAGGTACTTGGGTAGAGTTCTGCAAGGTTCCATCTGCTTGCTCTTCCTATTCTGCATGTTCAGGGGCTCTTGGAAAGGTTAGTGAGGAACATGAGCTGCAATGTTCATCTATTGAAAATTACAGGTCATTTAACAGGCAAGTGACAAGGACAGTGAGTGATCGCAGCTGGAAAGAGGCTGGCTGAAGGATAATTGTACCAAGACAGTAAAAAATACAAGTCATTTAACAGAACCCCAAACATCCTGGGTTTGTCTTCCCCTGTCAAATATGGACAACCCTACATAATATTTTGCCAGTAGTGACACCCCAGTGGAGATATTTAAATTTTAACAGGCCGCTATTGCACTCTGTTTTTTCTTCACATTTTGTTTAAAATGATGACCTATGCAACTTGACCAGGGAGATAAAACCTGAAATGCACAATTAGTAGTACTGGAAGGTTTACAACATGTTTCTATCAACCTGTGAGGTGCTAATTTCAAATACTTTTGCATGTGTAGGTCCTAGAATATAAATGGTGAAGTACTAGCTCCATACCATACTAAACAAACAAACAAACATGTATATAGGATACTTGGTTTTTGGGGCTCTGTATTCCATGGGGCCCTTATCACATACTTAGTGTTACCTTCATTAATCTACCTTTGGCTAAATGGGCTTAATTAACGTCTCAAATAAACAACTTTGAAATGAAAAACTAATGAATATCTTTCAAATTCCTCAGGCCTCCAGATAAAGACTCTGAAATAGACATAATTATTGGGGTTTAGAAATTATCATTCCTATCTACAACACTCATCATGGCCTGTTGTTAAAATTAAGACAAGAGAGCCTACAGATAAATAAGGTCTTAGACCCCAGTCCTGTAAAACATACATACATTTACTTGCCTAAGTAAGTGTTTTGAAGGATTGGGATCTTAGTTAATAACTAAGTTTTGACTTTCTTTGTCCATCTATTTTTTTTTTAAACAGGAAAATGTGCGGTGGTGAACTTTATAAGGGAAGGAGGAAGAACTTTATTATTATATAATCCACTTCCTTATACAAATTTAGGCAATATTAAACTGCACATGCTGTATATGATCCATGTTTTAACAAGCTGGTTCCTCTAATGGTGTAACCCAACAGACACCAGCAGTTCTGATCCAAACTGCCACCAGGCCTTTTAAGTATAACAATCCATACAATTAAATTTTAATATTGTAAATAAACATTATTTTAAAATATGATTTTCAAAAGCTTTTGTAAGGTATCCCTTTTGTCAGGATAGTTCTGAGCTTCCTACCTTTGACTTTTAGATTTATCTGATTTCAATATCACAGGATTCAAAAATAAAATATTCCCCAACACTAGCTGCACTGCATTGATTGTAAAGTTGAACCCAGAGTTACATAAAATTGCAATGTTAGAGGGAAAGTGCGATTTGTGTCCAAAACGAACGTACTCTTTTACCATGATAAAGAAATAGTTGTTTCGTTTTAATCTCCCCCAGAGTTAGCAGCTGCCTCAGGATTTCCTTGTTTCCACCATGCAATCCTTAATTGCGGGACTCTTTATTTACTTAAAGGGAACCCCACTCACATAATCACTTTGGCCGGAGCCACATTCTGATGTCTTCACTCAAGCTGAGTTAGGGGGATCACTAATGTCATAAAGTGCGCTCCCAGATCCCTCCGGCCAGGGCGGGAATTCACACCTGTTTTATTACCAGCTTTCTGATTACCCCAACCTGCCCACGATCCTAACCACTCCTCCCCCGTGAAAACATTCCTCAGCGCACCTAAGGCGCCTGCATTGCTGCTGCCGGGGGGCTAGCTGCCGCCCCAACCCTTCCGCTGCCCCTGCCAAGCCTGTGCCAGGAGTTTTTTTGCAGCAGGAGGAGCAGGAAGCTGCCCGGATAAATCATATGACGTAGCTGCCGCCGCTGCTCCTGGGCTTAGTTCAGCGCTTCTCGCACTGGGAGGGGAACCTGCTGCTGCTACTGCAGCCAGCGCTCCGCAGCCGTCGCTGCTCCTCGCTCGTCCCTGCTGGTGAATTTCCTGGCCGCTGGCTCCATGCAGCTCCTCCATTGCGGAAGTGTCGCGGGGGCAGCCTGAGGCGCGGCGCGCTGGCCCTGGGTGCGCCCGGCTCCCCGCGCTGGATGGTGCTGCGGAGGCGGCCGGCGGGGGTAACATGCTCACTCGGGTGAAGTCTGCCGTGGCCAATTTCATGGGCGGCATCATGGCTGGCAGCTCGGAGCACGGCGGCGGCTCGGACTTGCCCCTGCGCTTCCCTTACGGGAGACCCGAGTTCCTGGGGCTGTCTGCGGACGAGGTCGAGTGCTCCGCGGACCACATCGCCCGGCCCATCCTTATCCTCAACAAGGAGACCAAGCGCCTGCCCTGGACCACAGGATACGCCGAGTGAGTACAGCAGCCTCCCCGGCTCGGCTCCCCCCAGCCCGGCAAGGGGTGTCAGCTGGAGGGGGGGTATCGGCAGCGCTCCGGGGAGGTGTGAGGGGCAGCAGAGCACACAGGCTAGTTAGTGTGCGGGCACATCAAGGGTAATGCACATCAGCCCCTCACTGCTCCTGCCCCCTTCTCTTCCCGTGCCATGGGACTAGGGCCCCTGGGGGCCAGCAGCGTCTCTTGTAACATCCTCTTAACCCCCCCCCCCCAAGCGTGCCCATCTAGCGGGGATGGTTTCTGCCCCTGCTGCGGGTGGGTGGTGCATGTGTTGAGTTGAGTAGGTCTCTTGCTTGGAGCCTCTCACAAGGCAGGCTGCTTTCTCCCTTCCTGAAGCGAATCCCCTGTTTTGCAAAATAATGTTATTCTGCTTTTCTCTCTGGGCTGTCCCTTAGGCCCTGGGAGCAGAAATTCTTACAGACGTTTTAATAACCGAATTTTGGCTAATCCATAATTGGCACATAAGCGTGTTTGAGTGAGAGGACTATGTTAGGTGGCTGTCGCTGGTTGTGTTGCTGGAGAGGATGGGGAACTAGGATTTAACACATCCCTTCCCAGGCCTGTGCAGCTCAGAGCCTAACACCAGTGTTTGTCATTGATCACTCCCATTCTAAAAAATTTCCATTCTCCTTCCTCCAACATATTGGCTCTGGGAGCTGGGCTAGGAAGGTGGAATGAAGGAGACTACAGTAGTCCTCTGGTGCTCTTACACCCCAGCTCATCTCCTGTATCTCAGACTCCTGCACAATCACAATTGATGTTTACAGCTGTACTACATATGTAATTTTCCTCAGTCAAAGGATTAAAATGATAAACTGCTCTTCTAAATCCTGGTGATAATTGCTGGTGACCGAATGTATTGTGAATGCTCAGATAAGGGGGGATTTGATGAAAGTGAGACTTTTATACTCTTTGAAAATGACTATCAGCATTGGATTGCGGCGGGGAAATAAATCAGTTGAGCAGCTTTGTTTGTTGCTGACTTGAATGAAAATATGCACTGACACTAAACTTGATTTAAATAGTTTGTGGAGAAGCTTATTATCAAGGAATGGTGAAGAGACAAGTTCTTGTGCAGCTTCCTTTAGAGCTAGCTGCATTCAAGTCCGTTTTGTGCTGGCCTAATATCCTCCCTCTGATGCACTGAAGAGGCAAGACTTCCCATTGCAAATATTGTATTGAAGATCCTTGTTTAAGAGGGACTTGAGGATCCCAAGGTTTAAATGAATGGAAAGGAAACATACTGTAAAGATATGGACAAGCTGAGAAATGAATAGTTCTAGCCCTTCACTGCAGTACACATAGTTCATTGCCTTGAGTTGTATCGTTGCTGTTTATTTTGGAAGGAATTGTGTATCTGTTCAGTAGCCAGTTCCAGTCGTAAGCACAATGAAGACAAGTGACCTCTTAGAGCCAGTTCTTCAAGAGCAGGACACAAATTACAGAGCTTGCTTGGATGGGAGGCCCCATCCCACTGTTCAACAAGGCAACCAGTTACAGAGAGACTTATGTGCTGGTGCATGATTTGGCTCCCATTGAATTCACTATTAGTTTTACCATTTGCTTCAGTGGGATCATGATTGAGGTCTGGAGATTACAAACTGTAAGGCCAACCATGGCAATAGCAATGAATAAATTACAGAAGCTACAAACAATCCAGGGGTTGGGCGAGAGAGATCTTCCTTTCTGTGAGGCTCTGTCTCCTAGGACCTAATGCAATGCTGTGTCTACACTAGAGAGCTTACAGCGGCACAACTGTATCGATGAGCTGCACCGCTATAAGGTCTCCTGTGAAGCCGCTCTATGCCGACAGGAGAGAGCTCTCCCGTCGACATAATTAAACCATCCCCAACAAGTGGCAGTAACTATGTTGGCAAGAGAAACTGTCTTGTCAACATAGTACTGTCCACACTGGCATTTCTGTTAGTGTAACATATATTGATCAGAGGGGTGGTGGGTTTGTTTTTTTTTTTTCACACTTCCGAGTGATATAAGTTATACTGGCAAAAGTGGTAACATAGACATAGTCTTTAAAGGTAATAGAAAAACTAACTCTGACAACTTTAGGAGTAGGAGCAAGGCCTTAATGAGCACATATAGCCCTATAAAAAGGTACAAATGATCTGTTCTAATGTGATTCTAACATAATTGGAAGTGCTAAAATGTAAAATGGGATTTAGAGAATTTGAAGTTTTCTTTTTCCTCATGATTTTAGGGACCATCAAACAACTTCTCTGTGAGCTATCAAAATGGGTGAGGTTTGAATGTTTATAAAACTTTAAATTGTTTTAAATTGTTCTGGTCCTAAAATAATCTGTAACTCAATTGTTCTTTACCAAAAGAGCTAACTGAGGTCCAATGATTCGCTAAAGGACATGGCAAGTCAGTAATGAAGTACGAAATAGATTGTTGTTAGTGGACTAATCACATGTCTGGGAGTGCAACAAAGTTTTAATGTGGAATGAGTCTTTCATGAAGGAAAACTGTGATGCTAGAAAACAAAAGAATAGTGGGACATTGTATTCCTTATATGAATTAATGTTTGCAGATAGCCATTTTCTTTATGATGGTTGTGATAAGTAAAAGAAGGTCTTCATCTTACCTGTATGATTAACACTGCAAAAGTGAAATTTTATTTGTTGTGCAGTTCAGTTAAGACCTGTTGGTAGCTATGTGAAAAGAGACAATCCATTAGTTTTGCACAGCTTTTAAGGCCTGATCCAACTCCCATTGAACTCATTGGGAGACATTTATTGACTTCAATGGGTGTTGAATAGGGCCCACTGGGAGCTCTTCCACTGCTGAAGAAAGAGAGGGAAAATAGTCTCCTTAGCAAATTTTTCCCCTGATGTTTGTCTAGGAAACGAATTTCTAGAACTTTTTGAAATCGTGTTTCACAGTAGAATATCAACATATTGTTTATAGAAGCTGTGGTGAAATCAGCAAATGTCAAAATTGCACCATCTTCCCAATGCAAAGCAGGAAAAACAGTCATTACTGAGCAAAGAAAATGGATGTGGGTTCAGGGAATTGTTGCATTACAAAGGAAAACAATGGCAAACTCTTCATGTTTGCCAACTTCACGTTTATTTTTTGCAGGGGGTGGAGGCTAACAACTTTGTGGCTTAATCATGACAGGATTTAGTGTTTATATATAAAATGGCCTGTTCTTCCCTCAGCTCAACATACAGTTTGGTGATAATGGGTGTTATGCCCATATATCAAAGGGAGAAAAGAGATGGCAGAAATTTAAAATCGTCTGGAAAAAGGATAGGAAGGTGGAATGTATTTTTTAAAAAAAGTTGATTTGCTTTATTGTAAAGAACTAAGTCCTCCTACACTACTTTTTAACATTTGTACTGTAACGGAATGTTTTCTTTTCCACAGATATCTCCCATAGTAATTTAATTGAAGGGATATCAGAGGGAAGTCTGCTATCTCTGTGCAATAACTCATGACATAATATTTGAGGACGTGACTTAGTCGTTGCTTCTCTAGTTTTTGCTCAAGAGGCAAGGCTAGAAAAGACTGTTCTTAACTCCTTTTCCTTTGTGTTTTAAAGTGCATCTTCTAGATGCAGAATTATCTATCTGGGATCAACTTGATGTCTTTATTTCCATATTGGAATTCCTTTACTAACTTCTTTACCGCAATATCTTGTCAGCTCTTTGCATAAACAAGTCCCTACCTAGAAATCAGCAACAATTATGAAAATCTAGGCACGAGTAAAGAAAGCAAATGCGCGCTTACTGTGCATGGGATGAAATCAATTTTCCTATTACAGATAGTAGGATCTTTTTAGGTTTCACATAATGTTTGTAACAGACATGGCAGTTTACCTATGGCTCCAGAGGTCCTTTTATTCTTGGCATCCATCTTCAAGGCATCATACAAACTTGAGCCAGCATTTAGAATCTGTTCTGATAGGCTAGAGATCTTTATTTAGATATATATATTTTAATACTGGCTAAACTCAGACTGCTGGGACCACAGACAAAATAAAGTCTCCAGTCACAAAGATGAAGGAAGGCTTTACTTCAATGATTTCTTCCATAATTGATCCCCAAAGAGATGGGATCTTCATGATCTCTCACTATCTTGTGACTAAAGTGATAATGGTAACTGCTTGGGTCCCACCATATCTTGCCACAATGAAAGGGTATTTGCTGCCAAGTCTGGAGTTATCCTTTGGAACAACCCATCCTCCTTTCCCCTTTTCTCTTGCATCTCCCATGTTATCATTTCAGAATGTTTGTATTTCTTTTGCAGAAATGTTACAATTTGTTCACAAGTTCACTTATTTGTAAGGATTTGCTACACAACAATTTATTAAACTCAGCAAAATTAAGTGACAACATTCTAGTTTGTTTCTAATTTTGATTAATAAACTACCTTTTCTTAAAATCTGAGATTTGCAGTCTGGTATCATTCTCTACATTCCACATTCACGTGGAATTGTATAACAATGTGGATACTGTGTAGAGCAAAAAAGAGAAAAAATCCTCAAGAATAAGTATTGTTTCTTCCTGGTATCTGAGTATGGGATCTGCAGGGACTCGCTGAGGTTTCCTTATTTGCTTATTCACTGAACAGTTGTCATCTTGGAAAATAATCTCCCTTCTAGCTGTTACTTCAGCCAGAAGAATTGACACCTATCAAGCTTTGACGATAGAGCCACCCTTTCTTTAGAATGACAAAAGATAGTTATTTCTTTCAACTAGACACATCCTTTATTCCAAAGGTAACTTATAATGTTCATGCAATTTTGTCTATCAAAAAGACCTGTCTCTCAAATTCGTGGTGGTGTTTTGGGTTTTTTTCGTTTGTTTTACTTTATGATGAGAGATGTTCTGACTCACCTGATACATGCAGCCCTATCAAACTATCTTAAAGCACTGGTAACTTTAGAATGAACATTATGCCAGTGTTTCTTTGGTATAACACCACTGACTTCTGCTGATTTTTACATCAAGGATTAATATATTTTTATCAACAATTCAAGATACAATTTCTTTTTTCCCAGATGTACTGTACCTCTAATGTAAAAGAGTAATTGTTTTAAATACATTTGCTCTTCTCTACCTAACATGCCTTCTTTCTTTCTTTTTTTTTTTTTTTTGAGAAGTGGTCAGCTTGAGCATGGAAAAATTCCCATTTGACATTTACCCATCTGACATTTTGCAAAGTACCTTCTGTTTTCCGGAGTGTTGGGCCATTCTCAAGAGGCATTAGGTCTGTCCTCTTGATGGCTTTACATTCTGCCATACATAACTTGTCTGTTGGTCTTTTGCTTATTTAGATTACTCTGTTAATAGGAGGGAAGCTCACTGTGAAGTTATTCCTATTTTCTTACAGCAGTTTCCTCAATGTACACTGCTTTCCCATCACCATCTTCTCAAGAGAATGTGTGCTGACTCTGCTTTCAGCCTTGTTTCATGCTTGCTAAACAGACTAATGAACAAAGGCTACTAAAATATTTATAATTTTAAAACTGTAGGATTCAGCTAAATAACTGATTGACACTCAGTGGTATCTTAGCTGTGCACATAGCTAACCTAGATAACTACATGTTCTTATCACATTTACTCTCGTGCTTCCTCCTCCATTCCCTTCATTTTTACACTCTGTTGTTGTTGTCTTAAAGTAGATCAGAAACTCTTTAGGACAGAGGTGTTTCTTCTGTTTTCGTTTGTATGGGGCCTTGGTACTGGTTAGGGTTTGGGGGCTAACCTGTAATACAGTGATAAAGGTCAGTCCACTTTCTTATACTCCAGAATATATTTAGGGCTAACAAACTTTTCTTGGACTTACTGGGGAATAGCCCAGCTAGTTGTGCTGAAGAAATTTCATTCAGGAAATAATCAGGCACTTTCCCATAGTAAGAAATCGTTCTTTAACAGATTTGATGGTAAAACAATGCTCTAGTTCTACTCCAACTGGATTAAATGCCAACGTGTATTTCTTGTAGCTCAAAACTCTGTGCTATAATTTCTTTTGTAAATTAATAAGAGTCTAAGTGATGAGGTCCCAACCAGTCTTGTCTGGCTGCCTTATTTCCTCATTTCTCAGTATCTCACCTTCCTACGATCTCTCTGAGAAACTCCTATAGATGTCCCTTCAAAGTATTCAATGGTTGTCTTTGATACTGTTCTGAACTGGACTATCTATGACCATATGCGAAAAGCAAATTTTGCCTTAACTCCTTTCTAAATTGTGCTTTGATCTCTGCTGTTTGTTTGAATAGTTGGGTAAGGTTGTTTGTTTGTTTTTTTTTTGGGGGGGGGGGGGGTTGTATTTCCTTAATAGCTTTGAAACACTGACTTCTTTCCCAGTGGTGCTCTTCTCTTTTGATGAAACACATGTCCAGTGTTTTCAGGCTCTTTTCATAATGTTACACTTTAGATGTCTTTCAATATTATTTTTTTTCTGCACTGCAGGCCTGCACTAGCAATTACATTTTCTCTGTGATGTGGTCACTGACCCATAATGGATGTAGAGCTCTAGGTGAAGTATTGTGTAACTGTTGCCTTATACAACATCATTATAATGCCACGTTGTTACAGCAATAATATTTTGGAAACAGGGAGGAAAAACAGGACATGATTTTCTTTTTCTTGATGTGCTGGTCCTTTTCTTAAGCTGATGACATTGCAAGTAATTTTCTCTTACTGTATTACTTACTCAGATTCATTGCCTTTAAGCTGGGTTTACAAGAATGTTGCTTGAAAGACTAAAGATCAAAATATAAAGACTGAAAGTGCCAGCCCAAAGTTTCTAACTTCTGAGACAAGATAGTGGAGATGTGTTGTACAGGAATGACTTGAATTACCCTTCATATGATAATACTTAGGATCTTAACATTACATTAAGCCTTGTAACAACCCTCTGAGGTAAGCAAGTACTATTATTTCAACTATGCTAATGGGTAAACTGAGGCACTGAGGTTCTTACTTACCTATGGTTGATGGAAGAGCCTAGAATAGAACCTATAAATCCTGACTCCCAGTCCCTTGTTCTAACCCCCCAGACCATACTGTTAACAGGAGATAACACAGTAGGTGTGCTCATGTGAATTAAAAGTAGTTTATCATTTCTGGGAGCTGCTGTTTCCAGTAGTCAGTTAGGAGCATGACTCATGTTCCCACTGTAAACAGGTTTTTTATAGGCCGTGCTAATTCTGCTCTGTGTGATTTCAGTAAGAAGTACGTATGGTAAAAGAAGAACTCTGAAACAAGCCTTCTGCTCTTGTTCTGGCCTCTCTCTAATCAGGGATGAACATGCACGAAGTTGAATTTCAGTATTTAATTTAAATTCTAGAGAACAATGAATTCTTGGTTTCCTTCTTTAGTTGAGAGCACTAGATTTAAAGTATGGCCTGATAAGTTACTTTAAAATTCAGATCCTCTGGGTATGTGGTGGTCTTATGTAATGTAATATATTAAACTTCTCTTCAAGCCCATATTCCTTCACCCTCCTGCAAAACAGACTACAGAAATGACATATTTACAAGGGCTTTGGAAATTCCACTCCTCCCATGAGAGCTAGCACTTAACATTTGTGTAACCTTTAATCTGCCAAGTGCTTTGCAAATATTAATTTATTTTCAAAGCAATCTGGGGAAGGGTGTGTGTAGATTAATATTTCCATTTCACAGGTGAAGAAATTGAGGCAGAGAGGTTGAGACCTGGAAAGGGTATGAGCACTGGAAGTGGGTCTCAGGAGTTCGTGGGTCTCAGCCCTCTGCTTAGACCAGTGCTTTCCACGCCTTTGGGCACTTGGCTTTTGCGGCACTATTTTTGTCATTTTCGGAACTAAAGGGAGTAAAGTAAATCATTTGTCTTAACATTTTCATTATTGTGTAGTGTGAATGCATGCAGTTCTGAAGGAAACAAGATAGGAATGCAATCCCTGAACTGTGTTAATTGCCCATCTACAGCTGGAATGCTGGAGCTGTGACTACTTATGAAATTCAAAATGAAGTTGTAAAGTCTAGATTGGAGAGAGAAGGTCTAGAGCAGCAATCCAGGACTGCTGAGCTATAGTAAGAACTGTATCCTAAGAAATCCTGTGGTTTCGTGGAATTAAAGAAGAGAGAAAAGAACTGTCATCTGAGAAGCCAATGCAACTCATTTCAGTTGTTTAGCATGTGTTTCCTAGTTCACTGTAATTTTCATTCTTCTTTTCCACACTGAGGCTTCCTTCACTAGCTGAATTCCGTGAAGCTCTGGCATTGATAACCAATCTGGGAGGAGGAGTGCCACCCTATTACCATCTCTATAATTGGTAGGAATGGAGCAGATCTGGTGCAAAACTGTGTTACTCTGTTGTCTTTCCCTGTTGTTTAGAAAGGACAGTCTGCCAGTTTCACTCTGAGATAACGTCAGTTTCTTATTAACTCCAGTGGACATATCTGCAGGATAAGAAACACTGTCAAATGCTTTGGGCTCAAACTTTGACTCAATGTTCCTTCAAAAGAATTATATTCTGGTGGAGGAAGATCCCAGATCCCAATATGTTTTATTTTTAATTCTCATTTTACCATTGAGATATTTATAGCAGCCTCCAATAACTGTTGCTTTGGAAGAACCAATACAAAATGATCTGTGCTTTTTGGTTCCTTCTGTGTGTCCCTGTGCTGTTAAGGTCCCTTGGCAGAATCTGGTTTACCTGCTCCATCTGCACATTGGTCTGTGGATGATATGCAGAGGAGGTGAAGAGTTCTACCCCCAAGAGTTTGAAGAGCTCTCATCAGAAACAGGAGACGCACTGTGGGCCTTGATTCAACACAATGCCTGCTGGTAGTCTGTGGAGCTAGAAGGTGTGCTCAAGAAAGAGGCAAGCAGTTTCCAGAGTGGTGAGGGGGTAATGAGTGCAGGAGGGGTAATGTGTGCAGTCTTGCTCAGGAGATCAACAGAGAGTGGGGCTGTTCTAATATGAAATCCAGGGCTGAGACTGGGTCAGTAGGGGCTGAAGGAGACCAAACGCCCTTCCTCAAAGGTTCTTGGTCTAGGAACACAGCTTGCAGGAGTCAGTGCATTTCCTAACATATGACTATATTCATGGCCACCAGAAATTTTTCAAAACTAAGTTCCTGGTTTTAGTTTGGCTGAATTGGCGTGTGAGCCAGGAATCATGACATGGTTTGAGAACCTTGAGTCTAGGCTGGCCGTCTGAAACATAAATGCAGTATGTCTGGTGGAGAATTCCATAGTGTAACTGAAACTCTGAATCATGTTGAGTGCCCGCATCATCCAGGGTCTGGCAAAAGTGTCGTGAGGCAGCAGGAATTGAATGAGGCACCTTTAGATTCCTGTCCACTGATCCAAAGACAAACTTGAATGGCTTAAATAGGGTGGAAAATGGTGTCCCACATAATGTAATTTGGCCAGTTCATGCTTGCAGGACAGAACATCTGTCTTCTCATTTCTCATACATGGCTGATATGTTACAACTAAATCAAATTGGGCAAAGAAAAGGGATCTGGCATTGGTTTAGGTTTCAGGCCATACTCCAAATTTTTGTGATCCATTAAGGATCTGAACTGGGGATTGGGATTCTTCAAGAAGGCAATGCCACTCCTGAAAAGTTGTCTTTATTTCAAGCAGCTCCTTGTCCCAGATGTCATAGTTCCGCTTGGCTGGGTTTGTCTTTCTGGTGCAACCCAGATCAGTGAGAGGTTGTGTCACTGCTTGTCCTTTAACCCTGCATCCCTTAAACTGCTCTGCTGCTGTAGCTCCCTGTCTGGATTCTCCTAGCCAGCACACAAGCATGTGTATCTGTATCTGTGAGTTAGGCAGCCCTGGTTCAGCAACTCTGAAATCAGCAGAGTTCTACCCCAGCTACACTCTGGTCTCCACCAACCTTGGTTACCCTAGCCAAGTGACCCCAAAACCATCTGTGCCCAAACTTCCCCCAAACAGTTAGCCCTGAAATATCCAGTCCTCTCCTGGAACACTTCAGAGAAGTAATAAGGTCTGTTGTTGGTTTAAAGAGACAAAAGCACAGTAGCTTATTGCTTTAACTGGAGTTAATCACTTCAAACACATTTGATTTAGCTTAAAACAAATTTATTAACAAAAGAGAGAGGTTTTAAGTGAGTTCAGGCATAAGAGATAAAAGTTAGAAATGGTTACAAGCAAATAAAAGTGAAAAGGGACTTACTAGTGACGAAGACTTACCTTGAACCAAGACTGTAATTTTGTTAAGAGTCTTACGAGACCTCCTTCCAGCAAGATGGCTGACCATCCCCTTGGTTAGGATCTCCCACGTAATCCAAAGTGTTTTGTTCATTTGTTGTCTTAGGTGAAAGAAAACTTGGGGTTATTTTGCCCGTTTCTTTATAGTCCCATGTACCTTTTGAAATTTGATTCTTCTGAAGGGTACCCCAGATAAAGTTCATTAGTTTATTCTGAGTAGAAGAGCTGTGATGTCAGGAAAAAAAGGCTCTTTTCTGGTTCCTCTCATGCTGGTTGTTGCTACTATGCAAATTATTTCTCCTGCTGCAGCCTCTGATACAAATGAATAGCCCATTGAATTTGGGCTACCCCTGGTTTGAGGTGTCAGCCTCTTTGATTTGTCTGGAGGAAATCTGTTTATCAACTCCCCATGACATGCCTGGTTTAAACAGATTTTAAAGCACACTATTAATGAGCACCCATAATTTCTCATTCAGCATTGTTACATGTATTTTAAATATTATTGATCAGTGTGGCTTTAGTTTTCAAATGATATCACACAATGCATATTTTGTACAAAAATCATTGCAGTAATGTGTAAGGTGTGAATACAATGGTGCCTAGGGTCACAGTTCTGATGGCCGGTCAATAAGTGAGTCCAGGCTGGCTGAGAGTTCTGCCCTCACCAGTTCATCATGTTCAGGCTGAGCCAGAGGTTGTAGCACTGAAGGCCTGGAAAGGGATGAGGTTGTAGCACTGAGTAGCCTCATTTCATTCAGTGTCCATCACAAGGTGCTGAAAATCTGCTGCATCGCAGGCTATCCTCTGGACTCTCTGCCGCAGGACCTACCGTGCGGCCTTGGCTGTGTGCATGCAGTTCAGGTAATCAAAAACAACCAACATGGCACAGGCATGCTCCTCAAACTGGCCCAGAAGAGGACTAGTCTTCTCAAGCCAAGAAGGCCCATGCCAGTGCTTCTCCTGGCAGGGTTGATGGGAACAGGAGCCACTGATGGTTCAGAAAACCCATGGTTGACAAAACTGGGCATGTTTAGTCTTGAGAAAAGAAGACGGGGGGTGATCTTATAACAGCCCTTAACATATTGGAAGACTTATCAAGAGGCTGGTGGCCAACTGTTCTCCATGTGCCCTGAGTGTAGGACAAGAAGTAATGGGCTTAATCTGCAGCAAGGGAGGTTAAGTTAGATATTAGGAGAAGCTTTCTAACTATTAGGGTAGGTAAGGTCCAGAACAGGCTTCCAAGGGAGGTTATGGTGTCCCCATCATTTTAGAACTTGAAAAAAACAAGTTGGACAAACATCTTTCAAGGATGGTTTATGTTTAGTTGGCCCTGTCACAGTGCAGGGGGCTGGACTTGATGGTCTCTCAAAGTCCCGTCCAGCCCTTCATTTCTACGATTCTATGAGGGGCATGAACAGTCGGTGGTGTAGTGTTTACCCATGAGGCTGCAGTCTGTGCCTGCATGGTACTAAGCTGAGTTGATAGACTCTGCAGGAGCTTCATTAACTCTGTCATGGGGATGTGGGCCCTTGTGGGGTACACCCTGGCAGTAGAGCCTGCTTTTGTCCCTTATGGGCTGCTCAAATTGTCAGGCACAGGGACATGGGTAGTCAGGCCTAGTAACTGGAGCAAGGGCACAGGTCACAGTGAGTCAGGAACCAGAAGTCCGAGCCAAGGGTGAGAGCCAGAGTCAGGAACCACACAGGAGAGCAGGGCTGGAGAGGACTAGGCAGGACAGAAGCAGGGCTGGGAACAAGACAGGATGAGGGCTGGAGTCAGGCTAGGAGCAGAGCAGGTACAGGAGAGATTGTAGGTGAGGACACGTGCACTGAGCAGGCAGAGATCAGTTGCTGCTGGGTTTAGGAACAGGCCTGCTGACTTCCTCAGCCATCGGTGGTCAAGCAGGTGGCCGTTCTGCAGCTCAGTTGTTCTCACGGGCTGCTTGGAGACTGGGCAGGTACAACTGCAAGTCCTTGTTCCTGACAATATGCAGATCTTTCTAGGTGGTGGCACCCCTTGGGAGATGTTGTTATAACCTGAGTGAATTTGATGAATCTCTCCCTTTCTTGTGAGTTCCTGAAGGGCTTGGGTCATCTCCCCATCCTCCCCCATGGAATTACATACAATCCCTGGCCCAAAATGGTATGTACATTTAATGTAGTAAGATCTCCCAAAGATATTCCAGGAAACTGCTGGATTTGTCTTACAGATCTTTTAGAAAAACATCTGATCTTGATTTGAAAATTGCCAGTGATGGAGAAGCCACCACAACTGTTGGTACAGAATTCCAGTAGTTAATGACCCTGACTTTTATGCTCCTAAATCCTTTAGTTCTAACTCTGAGGACTAATTTTTGCAAATTTTGACCTAAATTAATTTACTAAGGTCACAGAAGAAATGTGACTGGTGATAGAACCTAGCTCTTCTGACTCTTAGTCAAATCATACCAGATGTTACACTTAAAGGTAAATTCTATAGAGTTGTTTATTCCGATACATCCATATGTCAGTGGACTGCCATGAGCAGTACAGGCCATGGTCCTGCAGTTCTTTGCAGGTGCGCAGACTGAGCCCATGTGGGTCACGACTTGAGTTACATGAGTCCCCACTTGTACCTTCCACCAGAGAAGTTGGGCCAATAAAATATATTGTCTCACCCATCTTCTCTCTCTCAAATGTTTATATTGCAATCTGCATATATTGGTTGTACGCTTTGTTTTTATGGTACCTTGCTGTCTTCTCCTTGAGTACATTGGGTATGTTGCTGATCTGCTACATGTTGGTGCAAATCCTAATAACTCCATTGGTTTCAGTGCAATTACTAAGGTTTTGCACCAGTGTAACTGAGATCTGAATTTGCCATCCTCTATTGTTGGTCCAAAGTCTGTTGTAAGTTTTGGCCTTTTAAGCATGGTTCATGATGTTTAAAGTAGTTTTTATGCATTTTTGGGAAGAGATGGTATTCAGGGGATGCTAACTGCTCTTGTCAGCTGTGCTCTAATTAAACACATGTTTCTAAGCAGTACGTGGCCTTAGGCACCAATTTATCGAGTAAAAATTTCCAAGTTCCCTAAATTATTGGTTATGAACACTTTTAAATAGCATGAAAATGCTGCCTGGTCTCAGTGCTACCATTACACAGCTGATATTTCAGGGATATGTATCGTTTGGACTGAAATTTGGTGTAAGATCTCAACCTAGAATTTTATTTAAGCTAAATTTTATTTTCCTTGAGTTAGATATTTGTAAGTGGTATGTGGCAAGAGGAGGCAGTGGTTAAATAAACTACAGTTGGACTGAGTGCTATAGATAAGGTTTCAGAATAGTTTACGTTCTAACCCCCTGTCTTCAATTTGACATAACTTTTTGAAACCTTTGTCTTTCAGAAGTTTTCCATGTCTGGTTTCTGCCCAGAGCTAAAATTTATATAAAATTAAAAAAAAATTCAAATTTTGAGCATTTAACAATGCAGCTGGGTCACTGTATAAATGTTCTTTGTATGGAATATGTCCTTGGATTCAGACGTTTACAGTTCTATAACTTAAGAACTAGTGATCACAAAGTTAAATCATGCCAGTGATCACTGTTCATATAATCATGAGTTAAATCATAAAGTTTGTGAAAGCTGTTAGATGGATGAGCGACTTTGGAATTCTTTAAGTGGCTGCAGTAACTGTTTCTGTAACACTGTAAAGTTCCATAGTACCAAATATAAGACTGCTGGAATCTGGTGAATGCCAGGTTCTTGCTAGCTCTGTCCCTTCTGCTCATATGTTTGGGAGAATGCTCTAAACAATGGGTTGCTGAATTTCATTCCTCCCAAGAAAATCCTTAATTGAGATCCATGACCTAAAATACCTTTCAGAACAACCTTTCCAAAATGTACGCCGAAATGCATCTTCTTTCAGATGGCATCTCCCTCCAATTTACTCCTCATTGTCTGTTGAAGGCCTCTTTACTTCTTGCTAAAAGCACAGAGCCCACAAGTACTTCTCAGTGGATTGTTTCAGCATCCCCCTAATCCCCTAAAATCCCAGGTCTGAAGGTGATAATTCTATTACTTATTAAGAAACTAATGTCTCTCAGAATGCAGCTGGCATGTGAAAATGTGGAAAGTTTCATATCTCTAACTTCAGTACTTTTTTAAGAAAGCAGTTCTAGGCTAATATGATTAGCTATAATCCTGTTCCTTACTTGATCTCAAATTATTTTTTTATGATTTATAATTCACAAGTTATAAAATAGCCCAAGTGCTTTTGTGTATGGTGAGTGAATTATTTTGAAATTCAGCTGATTCAGCCTTGAATATACACTATGAGCTACAGTGGGAAATAAGAACCCTTGGAACCCACAGTATGCCATAGTATTGTTACTCAGCATAATGTACATTGTTCCGTTTTTCAGCTTTCTACATGGAAATGCAAGAACAGTGTAAAACTTTGAAATAGAGGGAATTCCCAAACACTCAACATGAATGAGAAACAATTTATGCACCGGCTGTCATTGCTCCATAAATATTAGTGGGTCCAAAGGTTGCTATGTACATTGATAGGATCCTATTTGCTACTAAATTATTGCTATTTATTGTTGGTGCAGTGGTATGTTAATCCTTTTCAGGGAAAATGTAATATTTTTATTGAGATCTGTCCCTATTAAATTCAGCAATTTCTGGTACACAAAGTAAATAAACAGGGGAAATATTTTCCATTGATGCACATACTATTCACAATTATGCTAATTAGCATATCAAAGGCAAATATGCTGCTTTTTGTGGAAACATGACATAATAAAGGGCTAAAGGGGGTAGTAAACCAACATACCAGAGATATGGAGGGAGATTGAGAGTCAAAGGTGAGGAATGGTTTAAAAACTGCGCCAGTATTCCTGTGTGCAAGCAACATTGGTGTGCAGAATTGATTAATAACATATTTAGAAGTCATTATCTTATGATCTTTATGGCAAGGATTGTCTTTTGATTGTGTGTGTAGTGCCTCTCACAATCAAGGGTCTTGATCTTTAGATGCTACCATTCTGTAATAATAAAGAGCTTTACAAAGGTTAAATAATGCTCATGATACCCCTGTGAGATAGGGAAAGAAATCTTATCCCCCATTTCACAGATGGGGAAACTGAGACAGGTTATCACCTGCTCAAAGCCCCACAGAAGCAGTATCAGGGCTGGGATTAGAATCTGGGAGTGTTTTCGCTCCAAGTCCTGTGCTCCAATTTACAGTGCTTTCCCATGAGATTGAATTTCAGTTTGTGTTTGCAGAAGGCAGGGATGAGGTGATCAACAAGAGAGAGAAAAGATGTGGAAGCTTGCAGAAAACTCCCCTTTGTGTAAAAGGACTGACTAACTTGGAAATTAATTGAATAATATTTAGCTTCAAGATTAGCCAAAGATTTTAGGATTTTATCATGTGAAGTAATCTATATACTGGATAGATTGAAAGGATTGCATTAGTTCCTTTTTAAGCAATACCTTGTGTTGCTGTAGAGTGAGCCATAATTTTAGCTGGGAAGAATTATTATTATTTATTATCTTTTTGCAATATGAACTAGACTTCCTCCTCCTCAATTTCCTAGGGGTATGACTCCAACAAAATTGTGATATCAGGTTGTGCCTGTCTCTGGAGGCGGAGGGAGAATAGAGATTCCAATTAAAAGATTATAGAGACATAAGCTGCATTATCACTTCTGGGTAAACTCTGTGGGGCTAGGGAGGGGAATGATTAGTTGAAGCAACTGGAATTAATTTTGCCCAATATTTGTCATAGGCCTACAACTTCAAGATCCACAACATTGATTCCAATTCAAGAAGAGACATTGCTGGTGCAGAGAGCAAAACATTAATTGAAGACTCTCATACACTTAGAACAATGTATTTCAATATTAACCACATAAAAGGGCTGGCTTAAGGTTGCATTTTTGGGAGGTACTTTGATTTTACTGCATTTACAAATTAACTGTAATCTAATAAGAATTAATAGTTGCTTACAACATTAACAGGGAATTTCTAGGTG
This sequence comes from Chelonoidis abingdonii, assembly GCF_003597395.2. NCBI lineage: Eukaryota > Metazoa > Chordata > Testudines > Testudinidae > Chelonoidis > Chelonoidis abingdonii. The sequence continues at coordinate 64,993,101 of NC_133769.1, read as the reverse complement.
CTTGATTTCTAACTAGAACATTCCTTCAAAGCCTTTTTTCAAAGTAATTGAAGAAAACTAGTTTTAGGACTAGATAAGGGCTGCAATTTAAACAACCACTATATAGCATCTCTCTGATCACATCTTAAGAGAAACCTGTCTAATAATTAAAACTCAGGTTTTTGAATGTCCTTAAAATGTATTTTACTGTCTGGGGAAACAACAATAAGGGAAAGTAGAGAACTGCGTACAAGGATTATTTCAACAATTTCAGGCCAACATAACAGGTAACAAGGAAGTGGCAGTGCTGTCTGTGCTTCCATTCTGTCTCGTAGTTCAGTGTGATGTGGTGGCATATATACAAAGGAGCTGAGCAGCCCAGTCCACTAGAGAATTGGTTCTCTCAAAGATCTGAGTAGCATGAGTTCCTCTTTACATTCATGTGACCTTCTCCATCAAGGTTTAAACGTACATCTACAGTGGGTGACATTAAAACCTTAACAGTTGTTGCCTGGCAGTAGTTAAACTTACTGCAGTATTTCTAGTTTTTTCCCTTTCTGATTATACGGAATACCATAAGTACTCTGGCAGTAGTACCCAAGTACTCTGATAAATACTACAGAGTAATAGAAATCCATTTTTTACACATTATCCTCTGTATATACTCTGAATGGCTTCTTTAAAGGAAAAGCTTCTATAATCTACTAACTTTTTTTGAGAATGTTAGCAAAATAGTGGATACAAAAGAACTGTTAAGTTTCCTTATTAGTCCAAATAAATTGTGTTAAGTTGTCATGGGAGAAGAGAGAGAGTTCTTCTGGGGTTTATAAACCACTTAAAGGTTCAGCTCACTAGATCTGGAGAGTGTAATTTCTAGCTTCGGTAGACAGATCTGAGCTAGCATGCTAGAAATAGAAGGGTAGTCATGATGGTGGAAGCCAGATGGGGTTATATTCAGAATGGCTATCCCATCCTGCTGGTCATGCCACTATGGCTATACTTCGGTTTTTAGAGCGCTAGATCCATGAGCTGTAATTTTGGTATGTCTAGTCAAGCTGAGGCTTCCAGCTTCAGCATAGGCATACCCTAAGAAAGAGAAAACTGAGTAGGGTTGAAAGGCTTATTCAGCATTGACAAAGGCAAACAGTAGGGTGTCTCAGGGTTCTGTACTCACTGTTAGTATTTAATAAAGCAATCATTATCTAGAAAAGGGAATAAGCAATGAAGTGGCAAGTAGTAGTCACATAATTATTTATTGAAGACTGTTCTAGTTCAGAGAGACCTAATAAAACTAGTTGAATGGGCAACTGGATGAAACTGGTGGATAAATGCAAAGTAATGCATGTTAGAAGGAAGAATTTGAACCCCTGTGGGTTCTGAAATTACTGTAAGTGCTCAGGAAAAAGACCTGGGAATTGTTATGATGAATTCTCTTCAAATATTTGCTTTTTTGACCACCACTGCACACTGAGCAAACAAAGTTAGACTGCATAAGACAGGGGATAGAAATAATACTGAAAATGTATTGCCTTTCAAGAATCTGGTACCAGTGACTAAAGCAGAAAGTATATTGGACTTCCAAGACCACTGAACTGATCCGCTGTGGTAATTCCTGCAGTCCCATATATGTATGCAACCCTTCTGCCCGTCTGAGTTGACATCAGCAAGGGCTGGGTTCAGTATCCAGGGGTTCCGTTTCAATAACGCAATGCAAAACTGGCATGAGCCCCCACCCAGTGGCCTAAGACAATTACCACCCCCTGGGCACCTCTAAGAGGCAATACTTCCCCTCTTGCAAGCACAGCGTCTGAGCATAGCAAAATCCTTTTAATAAAAGAGGGAAACAATGTGGCATTATGTTGGGGAAACACCACAAACAGGATTCATAACACAAACCATGAGCAAAAACCCACCCCCAAGTAAGTTTTTGACAGTGCCCTTTTCCCCTCAGGGTCTTAAGACTAGCAACCCAAAAGATCACTCAAAGTCCAACACCCCAAAGGTCTCTTGAGTCCAGTAACCCAAAAATCTCTGTCCCTGGTCAGTGCAGCCCCAGAGTTCAAAAGTTTATCTACAGAGTTTACCTCCCAGCCCGGGGGGTGAGGGCGCACAGCAGTGTTAAGAGGCATCTTACATGGTCCAACGCCGACTGCCCCGCCTCTCCATGGGGTTCTGCTGCAGCCTTCACCACAAGCCACTCCATTCCACCAGCCGCTATGTTCCACCAGCTGTCCCGTGAGCTGCTCCAGCCATTCCATAAACTGCTCCTCTCCACCAGCTGTCTCGTGAGCCGCTCCAGTCGTCCTGCAAACTGCTCCACTCCGCCAGCTGCTCAGCAACATAATTTCAGGCCCCTCCACAGCACTCAGTGATTTCAGCTTGTAGTAGGGGAGCCTCAGTGTTGGTGCACCATTGGTCCAACATGAATTCAGCTCAGCAGCCTTTAACTAGACTCCTAATGGACTTAAAACTAGCTCTGATACTCCACAGTAGAGAGAGGAGGAGCAATTGGCATTTCAGGCCCTCAAAAGGGGCCCATACCATCAGGTACAAATATCTGTCCCCAGCCTCTCCCAATTCACTAGGTTTTGGAACCCATGTCCCTTGTCTAGCGAGTCTGACTTAGTTGATGATGAGTCCCTCTGGCATAAAACAGTTTCACTGTCCTTGATTCACATAATCACGGTAACAACACTTTATTCTTCCTGCCCCAATAACAGAAAAACTGGGGATCCCACAGCAGCTGAAGTGACCATTTGGGCTGCTGTGGGTTCATGCTAGGCAGGGAGGGTGTGCCTGTGCAAACAAGATCAGCCCCAAAGTTCTTTTCCACAACTTGCCACAATTCACCACCAGATGTCAGGGTAGAGCTCATCCTGACTCTGCTTACGTGTATGTGGAGTTTTTGTTTTGAATAACCACCATTTTTTAATTAGAGACCAAAGTGGCTAATAGAGGAAAGGCAAGTGGGGAGTTTGCTGGGGAACCGTCTGAGAGGAGCGACGGTGAGTGCTGCATTAAGGGGATCTGTGTTGTAAGCTGGTGGGGTGAATAGCTGAGTGTTTGTCTGCTGTGATCATTTTTTGACTGGAGCTAGTTGCAGGGACTATTTGACCGTGTGTTTGTTTCAAAAATGTGAGTTGGGATGCTTTGTTTCAAGTGGGCCTTAGTGGCTGATTGGAGGGAGGGCTTTGAGCTGGGCCAACTGCTTTGAGCCAACAGCCTTATTAAAAAGCAGCCAGTTGCGAACCAAGTAAGTGGCAAACAAAGGACAAACAAAAGAGGGAGTTTGCGTGGGGGGAGTTCCTGCAGAGCGTTTGGGGTCTTTTTTTGCCCTTCAGGCTTATGTGAGCCTTAAATACAACATCTGAAGAGGCTCTTAGAAGGAAGACATTATGGATAGTGAGCAATTAGTTTTTGTGACCTGCACGGGATGTGCCATGCTTGTCTTTATCGCAGAGGACAGTAGAGACTTTGCCTGTACAAAGTGCAAGCTGGTCTCCATATTGGAAGAGAAGGTTAATGGACTAGAAACTCAAGTACCAACCCTGCATTTCATCAGACAAAATTACGATTTTCTGGATAGAAGTCAGCGTTTGGTACTGCAGGCACAGCATGCTGAAGAATCCGAGAGGGCAGTGCAGAATAGGGAAGAAAATTGGCAGCATAGGTTCTCCTCTTGCTTCTTCTGGAGGTCACATGTACCCCCAATGCTGCTAGAGGTAAGAAACCATTTTCAGGCTCTCTGCACAGGTACTATGGCAGAGATGGATTGGAAGGGATCAGAGGGAGAACACATTGACCAGAAGGCATGGAATGCATTATTCTAGGGATGGGGGTTCCACAACCACCATTCCCAAGAGGAGGAGATGGGTGGTGGTGGTCGAGGGACTCTCTCCTAAGAGTCATCCATCTGCTGTCCAGACCGGGAAACACAAAGTGTGCTGCTTGCCTGGAGCTAGAATTCAGGATGTGACGGAATGTCTACCGAGATTGAGCAGGCCCTTGGGCTGCTTCCCCTTTCTACTTCTCCACGTGGGCACCAGCGATACTGCCAAGAATGACCTGAGCAGGTCGCTGCAGAATATGTGGCTCTGGGAAGAAGGATAAAGGAGTTTGAGGTGCAAGTCTTGTTCTCCCTGTTGAAGGAAAAGGCCCCAGAAGGGAGCATCGAATTGTGGAGGTAAATGCGCGGTTACACAAGTGGCGTCGGAGAGAGAGCTTTGAATTCTTTGGGATGTTGTTCCAGGAAGAAGGATTGCTAGGAAGAGATGGGATCCACCTAACGAAGAGAGGGAAGAGCATCTTTGCAGGCAGGCTTGTTAACGTAGTGAAGAGGGCTTTAAACTAGGTTCACTGGGGGATGGAGACCTAAGCCCTGGGGGAAGTGGGATACCATGAGGAAACACAAGGAGGGGAGGGTGCAACAGGGAGGCCTCCTGATTCATACTCAGAAAGTAGGACAATCAGCTAGTTATCTTAGGTGCCTGTACATGAACACAAGGAGCCTGGGAAATAAACAGGAAGAATTGGAGGTCCTGGCACAGTCAAGGAACTATGATGTGGTTGGAATAACAGATTTGGTGGGGTAACTTATATGACTGGGGCAGTGTCATGGATGGGTATAAACTGTTCAGGGTGGACAGGAGGGGGTGAGAAGGTGGAGGAGTTGCAGTGTGTGTGTGTGTGTGTGTGTATATATATGTGTGTAAGCGAGCAGTATGATTGCTCAGAGCTCCAGTATGAAACTTGAGAAAAGCCTGTTGATTCTTTTTGGGTTGAGATTAGAGGCGAGAGCAACAAGGGTGACGTCATGGTGAGCACCTGCTGAACACCACCAGACGAGGAAGATGACGTAGGCGAGGCTTTCTTTGGACAACTAAGAGAAATTTCCAGATCACAGGACCTGCTTCTCATGGGGACTTCAGTCACCCTGACATCTGCTCAGAGAACAATACAGCATTGCACAGACAATCCAGGAAGTTTTTGGAGAGTGTTGGGGATAACTTCTTTTTACAAGTGCTGGAGGAGCCAGCTAGGGGCTGGGCTCCTCTTGACCTACTGCTCATCAACAGGGAGGAATTGGTAGAGGAAGCAGAAGTGGATGAGATGGTCGAGTTCAGGATCCTGACAAAAGGAAGAAAGGAGAGCAGCAGAATACGGACCCTGGACTTCAGAAAAGAAGACTTTTTGACTCCCTCAGGGATCTGATGGGCAGGATCCTCTGGGAGGCTAATATGAAGGGGAAAGGAGCCCAGGAGAGCTGGCTATATTTTAAAGAAGCCTTACTGAGGGCACAGGAACAAACCATTCCAAAGTGCAGAAAGAATAGCAAATATGGTAGGTGGCCAGCTTGGCTTAATAGTGAAATCTTCAGTGAGCTTAAGCACAAAAAAGAAGCTTAGAAGAAGTGGAAACTTGGAGAGATGACTAGGGAGGAGTATAAAAATATTGTTTGAGCATACAGGGGTGTAATCAGGAAGGCCAAAGCACAATTGGAGTTGCAGCTTGCAAGGGATGTGAAGGGTACTAAGGTCTACAGGTATGTTAGCAACAAAAAGGTGGTCAGGGAAAGTGTGGGACCCTTACTGAATGGGGAAAGCAACCTAGTGACAGATGATGTGGGAAAAACTGAAGTACTCTATGCTTTTTTTGCCTCTGTCTTCACGGACAGCCTCACCTCAGCCTCTGAAAAAAATCATGGAGCAGGTCTTCAAGGAATCCATTTTGAAGCACTTGGAAGAGAGGAAGGTGATCAGGAACAGTCAACATGGATTCACCAAGGGCAAGTCATACTTGACCAATCTGATTGCCTTCTATGATGAGATAACTGGCTCTGTGGATACGAGGAAAGCCATGGACGTGATATGTCTTGACTTTAGCAAAAGCTTTTCTTGCTGTCAAGAATACTGTTGGAGACTGTAAGTTAAAGTATGGATTGGATGAATGGACTATAAGGTGGATAGAAAGCTGGCTAGATTGTCTGACTCAGCAGGTAGTGATCAACAGCTCGATGTCTAATTGGCAGCCGATATCAAGCAGAGTGCCTCAAGGGTTAGTCCCGGGGCCGGTTTTATTCAATATCTTCATTAATGATCTGGATGGTGGGATGGATTGCACCCTCAGCAAATTCGCAGCTGACACTAAGCTCAGGGGAGAGGTAGCTACACTGGAGGGTAGAGAGAGGGTCCAGAGCGACCTAGACAAATTGGAGGATTGGACCAAAAGAAATCTGAGGTTCAACAAGGACAAGTGCAGAGTCCTGCACTTAGAACGGAAGAATCCCATGCATTGCTATAGGCTGGGGACGGACTGGCTAAGCAACACTTCTGCAGAAAAGGGCCTAGGGATTACAGTGGATGAGAAGCTGGATATGAGTCAACACTGTGCCCTTGTTGCCAAGAAGGCTAACAGCATTTTGGGCTGCATTAGTAGGAGCATTGCCAGCAGATCAAGGGGAAGTGATTATTCCCCAGTATTTGGCACTGGTGAGGCCATATCTGGAGTATTGTGTCCTCCTGCTAAGTCTGCAGCAGCACAGCAATTAACATTCACATTCCTGTAGCTGTTCTGAGATGGTTGCTGTACAAAGTGATAAAATGATTTATATCCAGCATTTGGGGGGTGGGGGTAGATTTTTTTAATAAAATGGTAGAGAAGGAAATATGTCCAAGTTTGTATGAGAAAATGGGTGGGACATTGGGCAATTTAAAAATAGGTTATTTTCTAAAATATATTCAGTCCATACTGATTGCTATTGTTTAAAATATAATCACTTAGGCATTGCGGAAAGCAACATTTTTGGACCAAGAGAGAGTGACTTAGTTTACAGGATACAGAAGTAAGAGCTGCCCTCTGTGAGCTAAGAACTCTGATAAGCTATAGAATAAAAATACAATCACTGTTGAGATGCTTCTTACCAGTGGGGTTTTGGCATTTTTATTTCTTATCTATCAATTCTTACCGGCTTAATCCTCCATTCCACATTTCTGAAAGCAATAGCAATACAGACATTTGAGAGAGAAAACAGGAAAAACTTATGCAAAGTCTTCCTTTTTGTTTTTGTTCACTGTGCAACCTCTCCTGTTGCGTACCTGACGTGTGCTTGAAAATGTTTGGTTTAATTGGTAGTATTGCTTTGAGTATTAGGATCTGAAGTAATTTTTCATGGAAAATTCTGTGCAGGTGAATGGGAAGTATAAGAGTAGAGTAATTGGGTAGGCTATGTCTACACTACCCGCCATATCGGCGGGTTACAATCGATTGCTCGGGGATCGATATATCGCGTCTCATCTAGACGCGATATATCGATCCCCGAGCGCTCTTATATCGATTCCGGAACTCCACCAACCCCATTGGAGTTCCGGAATCGACAGGGGGAGCCACGGACATCGATCCCGCACGGTGAGGACGGGTGAGTAATCCGATCTTAGATATTTGACCTCAGCTACGTTATTCACGTAGCTGAAGTTGTGTATCTAAGATCGATTTTCCCCGTAGTGTAGACCAGCCCCCAGTGACACTTTGTCATATAGAAGGGGTCTTAACCTTTTGTATCCCAGACTCATGACAGGCATCTGGGACCCATGAAATGAAGTTTGTTCCCAGCTCTCTTACACATGTCACCCTTATTACAGGGTGTCAGAAGAAAACTAAATCTTTGCAAAAATTAGAGCGAATGAATCACTTAATCTAGAAGGAGACCTGAAAGAGAACTGGAAGCAGTGAGTACAGCACTCCTAAGCTTTCCTGGAATCAAGTGGTATTGCAAAGAGATCTGAGGAAGTGAAATTCTCCACGCTGCTGCATGTGGCAGGCCCAGAAGTATGGGAGATATGCAGTTCAAGCCAATGTGAACATGAAGGGCCTGCAAGATGCTAGACAGTTTTTCAGACATTTCAAGAACATTGTGATTCACACAAGAATGGCATTTAGGAAGGATTTTTTTTTTAAAAGAAGAAATGAACTGCCAGATTAGACAGTTGAGCATTGTTATAGACTATGTAAGATAAATAAATCCTATGAATTTGAAACAGTTAACAGTTGGACTAATTATAGACTGGATTATTTGTAGTAAATATAATTATGGACTTAACTTTGTAAAGAACAGGTGGATTTTGAAAACTGCTTCCCTAATGAAAGTTTTAAGAAGTGAAAGAACCGAAGTGCCTTTAGTTTAAAAATTCTTACTGAGACACCCAGATGGAAGATAAGGGTAAGCAAATGGGAGAAGCCAGATTTGTTTGCAATATAGAAGGAGTTGTTTGCAATATAGTAGTGTCCGACACTGTCTCATGCACATAGTAAAATTAACCATTTTGCAAAGAAATAGAAAAGGAAATACGTTCATGACCGTGCAACCAGAAAACTAGGAGGAGATACTGATGCAGAAACGGAGCTTTTTGTTGGAGGTTTGCATATATTTCATAATTTCCAGTGCAACGAAGCAATCACCTGTTCCACTGGATATTAACAAAAAGTAAATGAATACTGGAATGGAATGCAATGCAATCACAGTGAGAAGATATGTAAATATCAATGATTGTCATGCTAAAATTGAAAACTAAGCATTTTTAATAGAAGGGAGACGCAGTGAGTTCGTGTGGGAAAGCTACACTGGAATGTCTTTACAAGGAAAGATGCCGCTCACTAAAGATGGAACAGGAAATACCTTTATGTTTTGGTTGATGAGCAGTCTGCAAATGCAGATGAGTGTAAAATTTCAAATGAGTGCAAAAAGTTTATACAGAATATTATACAAAAAATATTTTAAGCAATTTGTTGAGACATTTAATGGACAAGGACATTTTGAGGCTATAATACATTATACTGATATAGTTTCCGTGTGTGACCAGAAATGTGTATCTTATAATGTCCTATTAGCAGTGGGCAGTAAAGTAAAAGCAAAATTACACCAGATGGTTAAATTAGATGCTGTTACACAAATACAGACATCACATGCTTGGTGGAGATTTTGTAGGCATTGGTCTCTGTCTGAGGGGTTAGAGCCGATGCGGTTGTACCTCAGTGCTTGGCCGTAGACAATGGGTTGTGTGATGTGCCCAGGATGTAAGCTGGAGGCATGAAGGTAAGCATAGCGGTCGGTAGGTTTTCGGTATAGGGTGGTGTTAATGTGACCATCACTTATTTGCACCCTGGTGTCTAGGAAATGGACCTCCCCCGTGTACTGTATTGGTCCAGGGAGGTTGATGTAGTGGGGTGAAGCGTTAAGAAATCGTCTGGATGGAATAATTTTCCAGAGTCTCCTGATGGCCGATGTGATGTATCAATTGTAGCGTAGGTAGAGAAGGGGCCTGAGTGGACGAGAGCTGAGGAAAGCGTTGCTTCCAGGTCGGCCATAAAAATATGGCATATTGTGGGGCCAAGCGGGTGCCTGCGGTGCCACTGATTCTGGAGATATATATATGTGCATCAATTTGAAATAGTTGGTGTGTAGACCCTCAGACAGAGGGACCAACACCTACAAAATTCTCCACCAAGCATTCTCAAAACTACAATACCGCACGAGAAATAGGAACAGATCAACAGAGGCCAGACGGTGTACCCAGAAGCCTTCTACTGCAAGACAAACCCAAGTAAGAAACCAACAGTACTCCACTGGCCATTCACAACGTCCCCAGCTAAAAAAACCTCTTCCAAGCTTCATCATGCTGATCTACAACCCATCCTGCGACATTGATCCGACACTTCACAGGCCTGGTGCACGCGGTTCCTCGCCCACAGACAACCTGCCACCTGAAACATATTCTCACCAGTAACTTGCACACCGCACCATAGTAACTCTAGCTCAGAACCAATCCCATGCAACAAACCTCAGATGCCAACTCTGCCCACATATCTACACCAGCGAACACATCACGGACTTTAACCAGATTCAGCCACACCATCCAACCGAGGTTCATACGGAGGCGCTGCCCGTCGAGACAAATGTAATATAGCGCACATCATTGCAGCAATGCCCCTCTGCTATGTCACGATATATCGGCCAATAACTGGACAGTCTCGTAATGGAAAAGGATAGAATGGGCAACAATAGAATCATTTAGGGAATGGCAAATAACAAAAACCTGTAGGAGAACATTTCAACCTCTCTGGCCACAACTATAGCAGAACCTTAAGGTGGCCATCCTGCAACAAAAAACTTCAGGACCAGACTTCAAAAGAATGCTGGAGCTTCAGTTCATCTGCAAATTTGAACACCATCAGCTCAGAATTAACATAGACTGTGAATGGCTTTGCCAACTCAAAACAGTTTCTCCTCCCTTGGTTTTCACACCTCAACTGCCCTGAACAGGGCCTCATCCTCCCTGGCGAACTAACCTCGTTATCTCTAGCTTTGCTTGCATTATATGCCTGCCCCTGGCAAATTTCCACTACATGCATCTGACGAAGTGGTATTCACCCACGAAAGCTCATGCTCCAATATGTCTGTTAGTCTATAAGGTGCCACAGGATTCTTTGCTGCTTTTACAGATGCAGACTAACACGGCTACTCCTCTGATCCTGTGAGAATGGTTGTCTGTTTTTCCCCACTTCTGTTTGCTGTCCCAGTGTGAGGTTGTTCAGGATAGGGTAACTCTGCTTTGGGGCTTTTTGCACAACTTTGGGAAACTGGGCCTAAGGGTCCTCACTGTACTCTGTGTTGTATGTAAGTGTGTATTCACCTCAGACCAGTCCCACTCAAACAAACCACCAGGAGCAAATTTTTCTTCTGTAAGGAAACCTAGAACAGGATTCCAGTCCAGCAGCCTCTTCTCTGCTTGCCTGCCATGTGCTCCCAACTTCAGTCAGTGCTGAAACTACCTGCTGGGCGAGCAGAGGGTTCTTCCTGGCAGGAAACTGGAAGCTCTCCCAACATGCCGCAGGTGGTAGTTCATAAGTTGTAATTCTCATTGCTGCTGTTGGAGCCTGAAGCACACTAGACCTTGGGCTACCCCAGGAAGGGAAACAAAGGGCATATGGGATGTGGGGGAAATCATATGCTCACATCTGTGTGTCTCAAAAATTTCTTGGTATCATCAAGCCTCTCAGGCCCTAATACTTCTTTTGTTGTGGTTGAAAATCCCAGATTGTTATAATAATGACTAAGGACCAGGCTGTTATAAGACCCGGCAGAGGTACAGCAGGTGTGTGAGACCAGTTTGCAGGATTGAGATGGTGTCCACACACATCCCTATTTTGAGTGACACGTAGGCCTTTTCTAGGTTGAGAGTTTGTGAAAATCTCCTGTTGTGGCAGTAGAGCTAGGGCAACTCATTGGCCCATTATGATAATTGCAAAGAACAGGGTGTTCAGCAGGCTCCATGACTTTCAGTTTTCAAGCACTTCCAATATGCAGCTTCCTACGCCCACATTCTGATACCCTTATTCATTCTGAATGTTGGTAGTCCCCCTGAAATCAACAGTATTGTTCCGGGACTGTTCAGTTCTGTTCATTGAGAGTTAAGATATTAAAATCTGGCCTTTAGTGAGCACTGTTTCTTCCTATTAGAAAAAGCTTCTTCCCTTTATGTGAAATTTCTCCCTCTGTTTCTAACCAATGCTACTTCTACCTGTCTATTTCTTAGGTTTTAAAAAAGAGGTGGAACTGGGATTAGGTTTGTTTGGGGGGGGGGGAGCAGGGAGCAATTGATGTCTAATTCTTCATATATTTTCTAATATTTGTATGTGCACCTAGAGCAAATGGACACATCTAAAAAATCTGACTAAAATATGCGATAGTTTCCTTACTTTAAAGAGTAGATGCTTCACAATTTTTCAGGGTGCCTTGGTTTTGGATATGCTAAACCTGCCTGGTATGTCTACTTACTTCTGAGTGATTCTTACAAGTGAGAGAGTTTTAATAAAGGATATTTGTCAATCATTGAGTCTGTTGGTCTTTACTTTTCATTAGGTTTTTGCAGGTTGCAAAATTCTGGCAGTCATTGTACCAGATAATTGTGATGGTGTAGAAGCAGAGACCATGTTAGTCTTGGGTTGTGATATCTCTCTCTGAGAGCAACAATTTAAATTGTTTATAGTCACAATGTACCAAACTCTCTAGTCCAAATGTGGTATTGGTATAAGCCTGCACAGCACCTATTAATTCAGTTCCATTGCAACCATTTGCTCTAGGGCTGAATTTGGTCCTTGCATCTATTCAGTCTTTGAAGGCGGAGTATCTCTCTTCCAGTGTTATGTGATTATATTCTTTGCTGCAGGAATTGAATGTTTGTATGACCCTGAGAGTGGCCCACAAAGGGGATAGCCGTAACCAGCAACGCTGGCCTTCTGGGCTGAGGATTTCATTTGATTAGGGTTGTAATACGTTAGCTTCTAACTTTGCTATCATTTGGAAGCTGAGGAAAGGAGTAAAATAATCTTGCCTGTCTTCATGTGAAATAATAATAAAAAAATCCATCATGACGATGAATTTTTTCCACATCAGTGATTCATTCCTCGATAATTATTGTTGTAGAATAACATTGCCCAATTAGTCTAAAAATCCTCAGGGGCTAAGATAGCTGACACTTAGTAAAGGGAGTAGATTTTAAAATATAGATTTGGTTTATTGTATTTCTTCTGAAAATTTTAAGATACAGAATTGAGGGAGCATGTTCATTTTGCATGTTAGATAAGATTTTACTTTGAAATCACAAACTGTTTTTAACATCTTAATGCAAGTTAAGATGGTCATGCTTGCTGATCATCTTAAGAGGGCAAACAGTCATCATTGGTGACTCCATAGAAGAAGGGAAAAGGAATTCGGCAAAGGACATAAGGACAACAGGAGGGTGAGTTGTCTCCCCAGAGTGAAAATATGAAATGTAACCACAGTACTGGATGAGATTATGAAGTCATCTGGCAGATCTCCGCTGGTGGTGATATACCTTGGAACCAATGACCTGGTATCATGTGGAACTGCAGAGATTATAGAAGACTTCAGGATCCTTGGAAGGGAGCTAAAGAAATAATATTCTTGGAGATCTTTCCAGTCCCATGAGTGAGAGAAGGCAGAAAGTACTGGAGGTGGACTATTAGCTGCATGACTGTGAAGCTGAGGCTTTTATTTTGTAGAACATTGGGCCACCTAGTAGCAGGGAGAGGGCTGTAAGAATGAGATGGACTGCTGTGACACTGGCAGGCCAGAAGCTAGCTCTTGCTCAGGCTGCATGCATTAGCTAAGAACTTACAAACTTATGTCTGGAGACAGGACCCATTCACCTGTATGTTAATGTGCTCAAAATAGGTATTAGCCTTATAAGAATGCATTTAGTGTTTAGCCTGTGTGAAATGCTCGTAAGTTGCTGCATGCATTAATCTCACTTGAAAAGTCTGTATTCCATGCTATAACAAAATACACACGTTTTGCTGTATACTGGGGCTGTTGACTAATCGCAGTTAACTCATGCAATTAACTAAAAGTGCAATTAACCGCAATTTTTTTGAATCACACTGTTAAACAGTAGAATACCAATTGAAATTTATTAAATATTTGTCTATTTTTCTACATTTTCAAATATATTGCTTTAGGTTACAACACAGAATACAAAGTGTACAGTGCTCCCTTCATATGTTTTTTTTATTACAAATATTTACAGTGTAAAAATTTTTTAAAAAGGTGTTTTTTCAATTCACCTTATATGAGTACGGTAGTACAATCTTATCATGAAACTTACAATGTAGATTTTTGTCGGTTTGTTACATAACTGCATTCAAAATAAAACAGTGTAAAACTTTAGCGCCTACAAGCCCACACAGTCCTATTTCTTGTTCAGCCAATAGCTCAGGCAAACAAGTTTGTTTACATTTGCAGGAGCTAATGCTGCCCACTTACTTACAATATCACATGAAAGTGAGAACAGGCGTTCGCATGGTGCTTTTGTAGCCGGCGTTGCAAGGTATTTATGTGCCATATATGCCAGGGGTCTCAAACATGCAGCCCACAGAGTTTATTTCCTGTGGCCCAGCATAGCTCCCCAACCCCTCAACCTCACGCCTCTGCGCCCCCCCCAGAGCACGCTGCTTGTCCGCTCCTCTGCCTACCTCCTAGCGCTTCCTGCCACCAAACAGCTGTTTGGCGGCACTTAGGACTTTCCAGGAGGGAAAGGGAAAGGAGCGGGGACACTGCACTTTCAGGGGAGGAGGTGGAGAAGAGGTGGGGCTTGGGCGGGGATTTGGGGAAGGGGTTGGAATAGGGGCAGGGAAGGGGTGGAGTTGGGACAAGGACTTTGGGGAAGGAGCGGGGCCTCATGGAAGGGATGGAGTGGAGGCAGGGATGGGGGTGGGGCTTTTGCATCTTTGTATGAAAAGGTGTCAGTGATGTGGCCTTCGGGCCCAGGGCCGGCTTTAGGCCCATTCGGCCGATTCCAGGGAATCGGGCCCCGCGCCTAAGAGGGCCCTGTGCCTTAGGCACCTTTTTAATTTTTTTTTTTTTTTTTAAACTTACCCTGGTCCCCGGCTGTGGTCTGCTCCATGGTCCCGCTCCTTTGAGTGAAGCGCCGGTGGGAGCGTGGCGTGGCCCCGCTCTCCCAGCTAGAGCTCCAGCCGGGGCAGTGGGGCTTGCCGGGACTCCAGCCGGGAGAACGGAGTCGCGCGGCTTGCCGCGCTCCAGCTGGAGTGCGGCAAGCCCGGCAGCTCTGGCTGGAGTGCGGCAAGCCCTGTTCTCCCGTCTGGAGCTCCAGCCAGAGCGCGGCAAGCCCCTCGACCCCGGTTGGAGCTCTGGGCCCTTTAAATAGCTTCCCGAGCCCTGGGGCAGTGAGGGGCTCGGGGGGGGTGGTGCTATTTAAAGGGCCCAGGGCTCCAGCTGCCTCTGCCACCCCGGTCCTTCAAATAGTCGCCGGAGCCCCGCCTCCCCCATGCATTCCCCAGCACTCCGTGGCTATTTAAAAGGTCCCCGGGGTAGAAGAGGTTTGGGGGCTATTTAAAGGGCTGGGGTTCTAGCTGCCTCTGCTGCACCCCATGACCTGCCCACACCAGTCCGGCCCCCCCTGCCTGCAGCCAGCTCTGCACCCCGTGCCCACAGCCACCCTGCCAAATCCCTGCCCTGCTCCAGCCAGCCCCATGTCCACTGCTGCCCTGCAGTTTCAGGCATTAACCCCTGCCCCCTCATTGAAGCAGGTGTGCAGGAGCAGCTGGGACCAACACGTGCACACCCCCAGGGAGTGGCAGGAACCTACACATGTGCAACGGCGGTCATTAATAGCCAATCAACAGCATATATGATGCAATGTATATAATTTTATTATTCATATAGTTAAGGAAAGTAAATAATACATGAAAGAAATGAGAGGCTTTTTTTTCCACTTTTTTTTTTAAGTCATCCCTGCCAGGGCCCCACCAAAAATGTTCGAATTAGGCCCCGCACTTCCTAAAGCCGGCCCTGTTCGGCCTCATGTGGCCCTTGTGGTGACTTGAGTTTGAGATCCCTGATGTATGCTAAACATTCGTACGTCCTTTCATGCTTCAACCGCCATTCTAGAAGACATACATCCATGCTGATGATGCTCATTTTTTAAAAAAAAGCGTAAATTAAATTCGTGACTGAACTCCTTGGGGGGAGAATTGCATGTCTCTGCTCTGTTTTACCTGCATTCTGCTATATATTTCATGTTATAGCAGTCTTGGATGATGCCCCAGCATATGTTCTTCATTTTAAGAACACTTTCACTGCAGATTGCCAAAACACAAAGAAGGTACCAATGTGAGATTTCTAAAGGTAAGTACAGCACTCTTCCCAAGGTTTAAGAATCTGAAGTGCCTTCCAAAATGTGAGAGAGAGGAGGTGTGGAACATGCTTTCAGAAGAGTTAAAAGAGCAACAGTCCGATTTTGAAACTACAGTATTTGAACCACCAAAAAAGAAAATCAGCCTTCTGCTAGTGACATCTGACTCAGGTAACGAAAATGAACATGCATCGGCCCTCACTGCTTTGGATTGTTGTTGAGCAGAACCTGTCATTGGCATGGACACGTGTCCTCTGGAATGGTGATTGAAACGTGAAGGGACATATGAATCTTTAGTGCATCTGGCACATAAATATCTTGTGATGCAAGCTACAGCAGTGCCATGGGAACACCTGTTCTTTCTTTCAGGTGACATTGTAAACAAGAAGCGGGCAGCATTATCTCCTGCAAATGTAAACAAACTTGAAAATGTTTGCTCTGAACTTGTGAACCCAGGCATGGGACTCATCTCCCCCTCCCCCCTGTCCTGCCCATCCAAAATGACTATCAAAATCAGATGGGCCATCAAGGAGCATCTCAGTACAAAGGATTGGTTAATGGCCCTATCACACCTTGGAAATGCTATGTGCATGGAAACTGGTCCTGTGGACTTGGAAGCTGAATGAAAGACAGTGTTACACCTACATCTCACCGGGAGGGGGAAATCTTAGTTGGGAGACTAGCTAGCTGCAGTACCCAATAGGGGATTTAACAATGCAAAGCGAGGGTGATGAGGCAAATGTGTGTCAAATTCAAACTCGGTAAGTTGCAAATAAATTTAACTGACGCTTGTATACCAATGCTAGGTGTCTAGGTGACAAGCAAGAGAAATTAGAAAGCCTCATTGATGAGAAGAAATTTGACATAATTGGCGTTACTGAGACCTGCTGGAATGAGTCACGTGACTGGAATGTCTAAATCACTGGCTATAACTTGTTTAAGAATGTGGGGGTGGCGTGGCAGTATTCTACATTAAACCCACCATTACCTGTTTTAAGGCTATTGGAAAGGGTAAAAAACTTAGGATTTTTAAAAATCCATATAAATTCATGTGCTAAAGATCAGGAGGGGGTGGGGATCTGTTACAGATGACTAAATCAAGCTAGAAAACAGAATGAGTTATTCCTTAAGCACTCGTTAGCTGTTTGGGGGAGACAAGCTGGAGGTCGCATTCAGTCATTAGACAAACATAATTCTATAATTTCTAGAAATTATAGATCATGATTTTATAACAAAGGTATTACATCCCTCAGTAAGTACCTCTATGGTGGACCTCCTATGACACACAAAAATGAATTAGTAACTGGTCTGGAGGCTGGTCATTGCCTAAGGGCCAGTGATCATGACCTGATTACATTAAATATGGGCAAAGAGAGGACAGTACCGATCAGTAATTTATGTTTACATAATGCTTCAAAAGGACTAATTTCTCAAATCTGACTGAAATTATGAGCAAAATTAATTAGAAGGAAAAGGGCTAATTTTATTGAGCTTATCAAAAAATATTGGAAGGTAACTTGATTACAGTGTATAAGTACCTACACAAGGAGAACATATTGAGTACGAAAGGGCTTTTTAATCTAACAGACAAAGGCATAATGAGAACCAACGACTAAAAGTTATAGCCAGAGAAATTAAAATAAGGCACACATTTTAAATGGTGAGGGTGACCATTGGAAAGAACAACCAAGGGATTTGATAGATTCTCCACCTCTTGTTGTCTTCAGATAAGACTGGATGCCTTTCTGGAAGATACGTTTGTCAAATACTAGTAATGCATCAGTTATACCCAAATATCAGAGGCGTAGCCGTGTTAGTCTGGATCTGTAAAAGTGACAGAGTTCTGTGACACCTTATAGACTAACAAACGTATGAGAGCATGAGCTTTTGTGGGTATTCTCATGCTCCCATACGTTTGTTAGTCTATAAGGTGCCACTGAACTCTTTGCCAGTTCTACCCAAGTTATTGGGCTCAGTCCAGGGGTTACGGGTGAAATGTAATGGCCTGTGACATACAAGAGGTCAGACTAGATTATGGTAAATAATCAAGAGGCTAAGGCCTGGTCTACACTATACGTTTAAATTGATTTAAAGAGAGTTAAATTGATTTAACGCTGTACCCGTCCACACTACAACGCCCTTTATATCGATATAAAGGGCTCTTTAAATCGATTTCTGTACTCCACCCCGACGAGAGGAGTAGCGCTAAATTCGATATTAACATCAGCGATTACGGTTAGTGTGGATGGAAATCGACGTTATCCCACAGTGCACCACTGACCGCTCTGGACAGCAATCTGAACTCGATGCAGCGGGCAGGTAAACAGGAAAAGCCCCACAAACTTTTGAATTACATTTCCTGTTTGCCCGGGTGGAGCTCTGATCAGCTACGGGTGGCGATGGCAGTCTCAAATCCAAAAAGAGCTCCAGATGGACCGTATGGGAGATACTAGATCTAATCGCTGTATGGGAGACAAATCTGTTGTATCAGAGCTCGTTACAGAACACGAAATGCCAAAGCGTTGAAAAAAAATCTCCAGGATACACAGCGCGGCATGACAAGCGTAACAGGAAGCCAGAGACTCAAATGACGCTCATGGATGGAGGGGTTACTGAGGACTCCAAGCTATCCACAGTCCACAGCAGTCTCTGAAAAGTATTTGCATTCTTGGCTGAGCTCCAAGTCTGTAGGTTCAAACACAGTGTCTGGCGGTGGTTCAGGGAACAGCTCCTCAGTTTCTCCCCCCCACCCACCACGTGAAAGAAAAGGGAAAGAAATCATTTCTTGACTCTTTCAATGTCACCCTATGTGTTGAATGCTGCTGGTAGACGCGTGCTGCAGCAGTGAAGAGCAGTATCCGCTCCTCTCCTCCCTCGGTGGTAGACGGTGCAATAGGACTAGTAACTGTCCTCATGAATATCTAACATGTTGATATCGAGGCCAACTGCTGGTTACTCCCAGTAGATAAGACAGAACGGCTAATAACCAGCTTCATCAAGCAACTGGGGCTTCAGCCCCTCCCATTTCCTGTGTAAAGAAAAGATTCTGTACTGCTGGACCTGTCATAGCAGACAGCATGCTGGCCTCTACTCCCACACCGTTAATGTCTAGCCGACTATCATCGTGCGGAGGCTGCCTCCCCCTCATTTTATGTCACTAAACACTCAGGTTTCTTATCCTGCATTCTTTATTACTTCATGACACAAATGGGCAGGGACACTGCCACGGTATCCCAGGAAGGTTGGGGGAGAGGGAGCAATGGGTGGGTTGTTGCAGGGGCACCCCCTGTGAATACTGACGAATGGAGCAGCTTGCTCTGATACACTGGTCCTCTAATACACTTGCCCCTTCTTCAGCAGGACTGACTCTATTTTTAGAAACCATAAGGGAGGGATTGACTCAGTCCCAGTGAGTCATCCCATTTGCTTTTGCGTTGCGCCCCCGGCCACTTCAGCCAGGGGCACATGATAGCAGTGGACAGTACAGAGGAGGAGAGATAACCGTCATCTCATTGCCAGTTTCTCCGGCAGTAGACGGTACAGGAAGCCGGTAACCATCTCTGCTATCATTGCAAAGCAAGTGAATGCTGTGTGTAGCGCTGGAGTATCGCCTCTCTGTCCGGGATCCAGTACACATACGGTGCCGGAAAAAAAAAGCTGAACGGGCTCCGATGGTTGCCGTGCTATGGCGTCTGCCAGGGCAATCCAGGGAAAAACGGCGTGAAAGGATTGTCAGGCTGATGTTTTCCCAGAGGAAGGAATGACTGACGACATCTTACCCAGAACCACCCGCGACAATAATGATTCAACCCAGAATTCCAAGGGGCGGGGGAGACTGCGGGAACGTGGGATAGCTACGAAGAGCTACCACAATCAATGCTTCAGAAATCGACGTTAGCCTCGGAGCATGGACGCACAACGCTGAATTACTGTGCCTAGTGTGGCCGCATGAAATCGAATTTATAATATCAGTTTTATAAAACCGATTTTAGCTAATTTGATATTATCCCGTAGTGTAGACGTGGCCTAAGTCACTGATACAGAGTGATCTGAATTGTGTGATAAGCTGGGTTCAAGCAAACAATGTGTGTGTTTAATACAGCAGAACCTCAGAGTTATGAACACCTCGGGAATAGAGGTTGTTCATAACTCTGAAATGTTCATAGCTCTGAACAAAACATAATGATGGTTCTTTCAAAAGTTTACAACTCAATATTGACTTAATACAGCTTTGAAACTTTACTATGCAGAAGAAAAATGCTGCTTTCCTTTTTATTTAGTAGTTTACGTTTAACACAGCACTGCGCTATTTTTGCTTTTTTGGGTTGGTTGGTTGGTTTGTTTCTACTGCGGCCTGATTGCATGCTTCCAGTTCCAAATGACGTGTGTGGTTCACGGGTCAGTTTTGTAACGCTAGTGCTCATAACTCTGAGGCTTTACTGTACAGCTACATGTATAAACCTAAGAACAAAGAATGTTGGCCATATATACAGGATGGGGGGACTCTATTCTGAGAAGTGGTGTCTCTGAAAAAGATTTGTGAGTTGTGGTGGATAATCAATTGAACGTGACCTCCCAGTGCAATGCTGTGTCCAAAAGGACTGTCCTTGGATGCATAAACCAGGGAATCTCAAGTGAGAATAAACTGGTTAGTTTACCTTTCTTTGGCACCGGTGCAACTGCTGATGGAATATTATGTTCAGTTCTGGCGTCCATAATTCAAGAAGTATGGTGATAAATGAGAGGGTTCAGAGAAGAGTCACAAGATGATTCAAGGGTTAGAAAACATGCCTTAGGCTGATAGACTAAAGGAGACTATTTACCGTAGTTTAACAAAGAGAAGATTAAGGGGTGACTTGATCACCATCTGTAAGTACCTACATGGGGAACAACTATTTGATAAGTCTCTTCAGTTTAGCAGAGAAAGGTATAATAAAACTATCCAATGACTGGAAGTTGAAGCTAGACACATTCAGAATAAGGGGTGTATTTTTAACAGTGAGGATAATTAACCATTGAAACAGTTTAAGAAGAGTCATGGTGAATTCTCCATCTCTGGCAATTCTTAAATCATGACTGGATTTTTTTTTTTTTTAAAGATATTCTCTATTTCAAAAGGAACTATTTGGGGAAAATTCTATGGTCTGTGTTATACAGAAGGTCAGGCTAGATGGTCACAATGGTCCCTTCTGGTCTTAAACAGCCTGAATCTCTGAATTTCCTAAAAAGATATCAGTACCAATAAACACAGTAACTGGTACATTTTACCTGTCCAGAAAAGAATCCCCTCCCAGCCAGAGACTGACTTTGCAGTCGAAGTGTTTGTTAAATTTATAGCCATGTTGCTATAAACTATGTAGCTGGCCTTAATAAGCTTTTCTACAGTTCTGAATACAGATTGCAACACATACGAATAGAAGTGTAGTGTACCAGCCTTATTAGTAGCCATGGAGACACTCTGTACTTTCACCTTTTAGAAAGATTATCCAAAATAGGCTTATAATTAAGCAAGAAACCAAATCACATACTGCACCCCCAACTTTGATATATGTACCATCCAGAATAGTTGTGATAAGAAAATTCTTGCACCTGGTGACAGTGATTTTTAAAAGCCTGAGTTGTCGTCCCCTATCACACTAGCATTGGATAATAGTCCTCAAGAAATCATTGCTTAGATATGGGATGGCAATTATACTTCTAGCTCTGTCACTGATGTGCAAAGTGGTAGATTTAATACTTCAAAAGAGTAGCAGTCTACAGTTTTGAAACTGCTAAGGTTGAGTTTTAAATTTAAAGATTGTGGTAGAAAAGATCTTTTTAGCAGCTACCTTGAAAAGCATCCACCTGAAAGGACTTCTAAAATATTTGTCAGTTTATAGCTTTGAGAAACCTTTTTAATTAGAGAGCATTTGTGTTTATTTGGGCACACATATACCTCTGTGTATCTTTGACAGCTAGAACAATACTGATAGTGTTATGTGTGTTTTTCCCTTCTCTGCTTAATGAATGGAAAGCTTTTACATAAGATACTGTATTATTACATCTCTCTCCTTTTTACATTTTCCCAAGCAATCATAATATAAGCTAATCTTCAATAGCTACATAAATATTTGTCAGATGAGTGAATTAGAAATGTTTTGATCCTCATTTTAGTTTGTTTATATACGTTGGTTGATAACAGCTAAAATTAAGGGCTTTTTATTTTCATGTGTGAAAGTTAGACTGGATTTAGGGTAGATGGCCCTGGGATAGGACACTGGACTGACATTTGGGAGATCTGAATTTCTGAGAGAGCTGGAATGAGACTGTGAGGGTATGTCTACACTGGAGCAGGATGGTGTGACTTCCAGCTCAAGCAGACATACCATGTTACCTCTGATTGTGCTGGGATGCTAAAAATAAAAGTGTAGCCAGTGCTGTGGGAGGGACTAGCTACCCTGAGTATGATCCCATCTGAGACCCTACGTACATGCTTGTGTGGCCAGCCCCTCCTGCTGCCACAGCTGTACTGCTATTTTTAGCACACTAGTTTGATCAAAGCTAGCATGAGTATATCTACTTCAGTGGGCAATTTCATCTTCCAGCTCCAGTGCAGACATACCTTAAGCTACTCTCTGCTTTAGTTCCCTTTCAGCCTGGGAAGAGATACTAGTACCTCTCTACTTCAGAGGAATCTTGTTAGGATAAATTGAGTGTGAGGTGCTCAGATACTACGATGAGGCAGATCATAAAATAATATAAATGGGTAGGTTGGATTGCATGAGCCCTCCTTACTTGGGCTGGGAATGCTGCAAAAGTAGTCAGGCTTATCCCTGCCATGTAGGAAACAAATTTTTTCTTCACTTCCACTCATGACCTGTACTCAGATTTTCACTGACAGGCTCTAGAGAGTGATTTGTCCAGCCTTCTCAACTCATGGGAGCATCACCATAGCAGAGGGCCCTTTTAAGGAGGCCAGTGCAGGAATGGCAGGAGGCCAGAAAAGCCTTCCCCATTTCTTCACTCAATGTCAATCCCAAATAATTATATGTAGACAAAAATGCATACCTTCTGGTAAAATACACCCCGCCCCCGACATATGGTGGGAAAGGGGCGAAGAGTATGGGATATTTGGGAGATTTTACTGTTTAAAGCAAACACCCGATAGCCTATCTCCAGCCAATGTTTAGTATGTGCTTCCTCACAGAGATCTGCCAATAAAGTTTAATTGTGACCTGCTACTTAACCGTGATTTTCCAGCCTTTAGCCTAGAGAATAGTGCTTGACCACGAGACTCCTTCCTCATGTTATCTTATCTCTAATGCTTAGATACCGAGGTGCTAGGCACCTTAGAAATAACCTAGATGGATAGAAAGAGCCAAGAGAAGAGCCCTCACTTATTCTAAAATGCCATTATTACAATAATGTGGTAATTCTCTGTATAGGATCTGTATCTACAGTGTTTCTTTAAAAAAAAAAAAAAAAAAAAAATTTTTTTACCAAATATACCCCCAAAATACCCATAAACCTCCACAAGGTTGCCACTTTTGTAGCTGACCCCACTTGGGCCAACAGCCGGGTTTAAACCTATGCCCTCTTAGACTGAAAGCATATCTCTGCCACTTAGACCTGAGAGAGATGGGAGAGAGAATCGAGGTGTGTACTGAGCAGTACTGAGGGAGGAACTCCAGAAGCAGCCAGTCCTGAGAGAACTTTATTATTGTTTTGCTAATAATTTCAAACCGTGGGAAGGGGGTGAGTTTTTACTTCATATCCTGTGTGGGCTGCGTTTGTAGAGCTGTTTGGGAACGTACCTGCCCTGACTACCCTTGCTAGCTTTGATCGACATAGCGCACTGAATATAGCAGTGCAGCTGGGGATATACAGGTGGCTAGCTCATGCCACTAGCTGAGTACATATCTAAAGCACTGGGCAATATTATAATCTCCAGCTGCAGTGTAGATATAGCCATGAGACCAACTGGAGAGAGGATGAGATATTGTGGGTTCCATTGCAAACATGTGAATGACGTACAGCTTTATATACTTCTGTATACTTAGGTATTTCTATAGACATAACCAACGCCCTCTGAAAAATGTCTTAATGTCTGCAAGAGATCAGCACTTGGAAGAAGGGCAGCTGTCTCCAGCTAAGTCATTTGATGCTAGGCCGGAGGGGGGATGTTCTGATAGGCTGAAAAGGCGTTTTGTGACACTATCACTTTCTAGGTGTCCTTTGTGTTTTATTTTGAAAATGTATTTAGCTGGTTTTCTGAAATATTCCACTTCCATAATATGACTTTGAGTAAAGAAATAGTCATCAGATGGAGCTTATCCATGTTTGCAGTTAGTGTATCTCTTTGTTCATAACAGAATAGCAGCGATGAAATCATGCTGACATTTAGAAATGAAATGTTTGCAGTTTAAGAAAATGAACCATCAGAGAAAGAACTGTTGATTAGAAACCTGAGTTTGAAATAAAACACTTAAGGGAATTCTTTGGTAACTTTATAGCTGAGTATAATTTTTTTTTTTTTTTTTTACGATATTTCTTTAACTGTTGGATCATTTGTTAAAAAAAGACTGCTTGGTATAAATTTATCCTGGCGTTTATAATTAAATTCAGGGATTCCAAGTGGAAACAAACCTTCTGTATGTGCCAGGAGGACAGAGGGAGAGTGGAAGTGCACCGACTTTGGGGTTCAGTTTCCTCTCTTTATATCTTTAAAGATAACACTAGGACTGCTGTAACCAGCTTATTCCCTTCTTCTGGGCACTCCTTTGATCAAAAACTGGCCTATAAGAAATGAATATGTTGTTGCTGACTCTTCTGTGGGTTCTTTATTGGAACAACATAACTTCTTGGGTACCACGTAACATATTACTAGGAAGAAACTTTTTTTGTGTTTCTTTTCATCTTGTAAACTAATCTTGGAAGTCGTAATTGCAATCCAATTAGTGTCTTACAATTAAAATAATTTGCAACAAACATTGCAGCTAGCGAATGTAGAAGAGTTCAGAAGTAGTCACTAAACCTCTGGGTGTTAAAAGCTGCTCTTTTTGTCACTTGTAACAGGAAACAGCCGAAGGAACCTTCTATAAAAACACTTGGATTTAAAAATAAACAGAATATGTAATTAAGAATAACTACATAAGTAAGTGTAATAATAATATGGTCTCTGTATATGTTAAAACTCATAAAAGGTGAACCATTTACCATAAACATAACCCAAATAATACAGATTTAAAGATTTCACCCTCTCACAATCTACTTACCTTTTGTGCTCTGAACACAGAGTGGTGTAGTAAAGCAGATTTTTATCTTGCAAAATATTTTTTATTCCTTTCTTAACACTTCTAAATGTCAGGGAGAAAGTACAGGTTGTAACACCATCTACCTGAGCAGAATTTAACTTTAAAAAATATGATTAAAACTATAAAAACAGAGTAGGATTTTGGACAGATGGGCCAACCTTGTTTTGTAATTAACTGTTGAGACATTTCAGTTGATTTTGAACTATATAAACTCCGGAATTTTCTGTAATTATTTATTGCTAGTGGCAGTTGTATCGGGGTTGCTATTTTAGGGCCTAATTTAACTCTTGCTGACACCAATAAGAATCTTTCTGTTGGATCAAACCCTCTGAGAGGATAAATTATGGGAGACACAAGTGAGTCTGAAAAATAGCTTTTAAAATAATGGAGAAAAGCTTCCCCTGGTTTTAGCATTCGCCTGGTTTAAAGGAGGTTGGGTTTGAAATTAGATACAAGTAACAACTCTAGATTTGCTCCTCTATCATTTTGCTACATGGAAAAGCTTTACTACAGTCTAGGGAACTGGGAATAATTATCTGATTGCCGTACTGCTAACCAGAAAATCAGTATAGCTAAGAATTATGCATCCTACACACTTTGTGCATGTTTATGGTGGGGAGAAAAACACACAATTCTAATAACAAAAACATAGAACATTGTTGTAAAACAAATGCTGCTAATGAATTGACAGGACTCTCCAAAAAAGGATGTGCAAGCCTAGAGGTAATGTCTTTGCTGAGATTTAAATGAGCTTCTTACTGATTAGAATGAAACTCTCCTATGGTCCAATGAGTGCTGCAGGCCTACCACACTTGAGGCTATTGCTCTTACATTGTCTTGCTTCTTTACATGGGGATGATGGAAGCTGCAGTGTAGACTGTAGACACCAGTGCCAGGGGTCACACAATAATAATATATTTTCCAGTGCCACTTTGTATGGTATATACATTGCTTTGCTTTGGTGCTGTAACTCCCAACCTGAGCCTCACACTCTGAGTGTCTGTGTATAGCTGCAACCTGCCAGCACACTCCAGTCGTACTCTGGCTTTCACCAGCCCTGGTTACTGCTTGCAGAGTGACCCCAGCACACTCCCAGTCCCAGATTTTCCCTGAAAATGTGTTCTCCACTGTCCAGCCCTCTCCTGCACAGTTCAGATATTAGAGGTCCATTGCCCCTGTATAGGGTCAATGTACAACCATTTGCTACTTTAATTGGAGTTACTCACACAGTTCAGTTTAAATGCAACACTGGATTAGTTTTGATTAAAGAATAAAACAAGTTTATTTAATGACAGAGATTTTGAGAGTACACGTATAATGCATTAAACTCAAATGGTTACAAGAGAAATGAAGTTAAAAGGACGGTAAAAGCCTTACCACATGTTCCCAGCAACACAGCTGACCAAATTCTCAAGTCAAGATCTGCCCTCAAAGTTCCTCTGTCTTTTTTTAGGCAAAAAAGTGAAGCGTGAGAGAGAGACAGAATACCTGGGGTGTTTTTGCTCCTCACTTTTATAGTCCAGTCCCCCTTTGAAATGCATTTTCCGGAGGGTTACCCTAGATACTTTTTCATTCCAGCTATAAGGATGGAGACCTGGAGTCTCATGGTGAAAGAGGTTCCACATTGTTTTTTAGAATGCAGATTGATCTGCTCCTGCCCCCCTCCATTGCCAAAGGATCACTTGACAGGTGATTGGCAAATCAGCTTTGATAACACCTGGCTAGAGGTATCAGCTTGTCCTTTGTCTTTTGAAGGACAGATTTACCCACTCTCCCAGACTAGTCTGGCAAACAAACTGCAATCATAATTTCAGTGTATGTTCCCAACTTTATACACTACACACATTTCACTGTGATATTATTGACCATCAAGTGACTAGTTTTAAAATGATACCTCACAAGGCATATTTTGTACTAAGATTATTACAGTAGAGTGCAGGGTGTGAATCTAGGGTTGCATTTGGTCACAGTGCATCATTTCTAATGATATACAAATAGTTAATCAAATTTTATCTTTCCAACATGTGATGGTAATTATTTTCGATTGTGGCATCCTGATCTTTTCTATAAAGAATGTTTGTGGTAGAACATTGTGTCTGCAATAATTTATGAATACTGTATGTTTACCTGGCTATTGGGATGTTTACTGTCTGAATATATTGGTTTGGTTTAATAGAGATCAGTAAGGAAAATCAAGCAAGAAACATCCATGCTCAGGTGTCACTTATATAGAGGAAAGCGAATCTGAGAACGAAAACAATAGAGAGAGCTTAACCAAGCAACTTTCCCTTGGTGACTGTCAAAGTGCTCACAGTTCCTGTAATGGCTGTGATGGTACAGAGAGCCATGTTAGTGTTTAAAAAACAAATGCTGTTAGTATAGATGGCGCTGCTACAGGTCATTGATCAAGAAGCTGGTTGGATAGCTCAAGGCTGTTCTTTTTCTAATGGGTTCTTTAAATCACATTCATATGTTCTTAAAGAAATATAAGAATGGCCATTGAGGGTCATACCAATGTTCATGTAGCACTGTATCCTGTCTTCTGGCAGTGGCCAGTGTCAGATGCTTCAGAGGGGGTGAACAGAACAGGGCAATTATCAAATGATCCTTGTCATCCATATTCAGGCTTCTGGCAGTCAGCAGCTATAGAGACAACCAGAGCATAGGGTTGTATCCCTGACCATCTTGGCTAATAGCCATTGATGTACCTATCCTTTATGAATTTACCTAATTCTTTCTTTAATCTATTTATACTTTTGGCCTTCACAACATCCTCTGGCAATGAGTTCCATAAGTTGGCAGCATGTTGCATTAAGAAATACTTCTTTATGTTTGTTTTAAATCTGTGCCTGTTAATTTCATTTGGTGACCCTGGTGCTTGTGTTGCGTGACGGGGTCAATAAAAACTTCTTCTTGATTCACTTTCTCTGCAAGTTTCATGATTTTATAGACTTCGCTCATATCCTCCCTTAGTCATCTCTTCTGAGATGAGCAGTCCCAGTCTTCTTAATCTCTCCTCATATGGAAGCTGTTTCATACCTCTGATCATTTTTGTTGCCCTTCTCTGTACCTTTTCCAGTTCCATTGTATCCTTTTTGAGATGAGGTGACCAGAACCGCACACAATATTCAAGGTGCAGGCATACCATGGATTTATATGGTGGCATTATGATGTTTACTGTCTACTTATCTATCCCTATCCTAATGGTTCCTAACAGTCTATTAGCTTTTTTTGACTGCTGCCTCTCGTTGAGTAGATATTTTCAGTGAACTATCCACAATGACTCCAAGATCTTTTTTTGAGTGGGAATAGCTAATTTTAGACTCCATCATTTTGTGTATATATAGTTGGGATTATTTTTTTTTCAATGTGCAGTATTTTGGACTTATCAACACTGAATTTCATCTACCATTTTTTCACCCATTCACTCAGTTTGAGATCCCTTTGTAACTCTTCGCAGACAGCTTTGGATTTAACTATCTTGAGTAAGTTTGTGTCATCTGAAAACTTTTCCACATCACTTTTACCCCTTTTCCCACACCATTTATGAATATGTTGAACAGCACAGGTCCCAGTAGAGATCCTTGGGGGATCCCACTACTTACCATTCTCCATTTGAAAACTGACCATTTATTCCTATGCTTTGTTTCCCATTTTTTAACCAGTTACTGATCCAGGAGAGGACCTTTCCTCTTAGCTCATTACTGCTTAATGTTCTTAGGAGTCTTTGGTGTAGGTCCTTGTCAATGGCTTTCTGAAAATCCAAGTACACTATATCCACCATATCCTTGTCAATCAGTTTGTTGACCCCCTTAAAGAATTCTAAGACATTGGTGAGGCATGATTGCCCTACATAAAAGCTATGTTGACTCTTTCCCCAATGTATTGTGTTCATTTATGTGTCATAAATCTGTTTGTTTGTTTTTTACTATAGTTTCAATCACTTTGGTACTGAAGTTAGGCTTACTGGCTTCTAATTGCCAGGATTACCTTGGGAGCTTTTTAAAAATTGGCATTAACATTACCTGTTCTCCAGTCATCAGGTACAGAGGCTGAGTTAAGCGATAAGTTGCATACTACAGTTAGTAGTTCTTCAATTTCGTATTTGAGTTCCTTCAGAATTCTTGGATGAATGCCCTCTGGTATTTTTTTTGGTTGGTCCTTTTATTATTTTTTTTTTTTGTATATCTGGTATACATTTTAAGTTTTGAGCCTGTATTATGGTTTCATATAACTTGCAGGCATGTCACTCGTGACTCTTCCTTTCAATTTCTGTTTAGATTCCTCATTTTTGTGTAGTTTCCCCTTTCTGAAGTTAAATGCTGCTGTGGTGGATTTCTTTGGTATTTGCTCCCCACAAGGATATTTAAATATAGCGGTTCAGCTATAGTTGTCTCTTTGACCAGATCCTGTGCTCCGCTTAGAACTAAATCAATTGCCTCTCCCTTTGTGGGTTCCTTGACTAGCTGCTCCAAGAAGCAATCATTAATGGTGTCTAGAAATTTTGTCTCTGTATCCCTTCCTGAGGTGGCATGTACCGGGTCAAGGTCAGATTAGATGATCATAATGGTCCCTTCTGACCTTAAGTTCTATGAATATGGGAATAGTTGAAATCCCCATTACTGGATCTTCTATTTTTTGTCGCCTCTCTAATCTGAGCATTTCACATTTAAGCATCTGCTTTTGGAAATCAAGTCTGGCTGGCAAAGGATTTGTAATGCAACTTTCTGAATAGTGGCAAACTGTTATTGTTTGTTATTTGTATTGTGGGATCACCCAAAATGTGCTAAGTGCTGGACAAATAGAAAGGAAAATGCAGGATCTGTTCCAAAGAAGTTGCAGTTTGTAAGACAAAAATAATTAAAAAGGTGACGGTTGTCAGGCAATCTTGTCATCTCTTGTTCTTGGAACCTCCTCTAGGGTGGCCTGATACCATCTCAAATGTAACTCTGTAAAAACTGA
The DNA here is from genome assembly GCF_003597395.2 of Chelonoidis abingdonii. Classification (NCBI taxonomy): domain Eukaryota; kingdom Metazoa; phylum Chordata; order Testudines; family Testudinidae; genus Chelonoidis; species Chelonoidis abingdonii. Next base: position 64,963,142 of record NC_133769.1, on the reverse strand, counting down.
ACTACTTAATTCTCCTCCCAAGCCTTATCAGCTACACCCTTGCTCATTACTGATGACAGCACCACTATGCTGCTTGTCACTCATGGATGCACGCCCACCTTAGACTCCTCCCCCTATTGCCTCTTCACCTACACAGGCTGTAACAGAGTCCAATTTCTTCTTCCCTTATGTCCTCTAAAATTCAGAGCTTCCTCTCCATTCCACTGTGAAATTGCTAATCTGTGCTCTGGTCATCTCCTCCGGTCTTTGTGATACTAACCATGCCTAACCCCAGTTAATTCAAATGGTTGCAGCCCCTTTTCCTTCGACCTTGTTACCCCTCCTGAGTCACTAAATTACGTCCCCATTGTTCTGTGTGTCATGTTTGAACATTTTGCCCACACTGCATCCCCTTCCTGCATCTCTGGTTGGTCTTGTGTCCCTCCTCCTCTCCATCCATTGGAGACAGAAGCCTCAATCCTATCTTAATCCCATTCTCTCAATCATCACTGCACCTTCTTCCAGGCTGCTTTTATGTGCTTGGAATGACCTGCCAAACATCGGTCTCCTTGTCCCACAAATCATAGAATCATAGGACTGGAGGGACTGCAAGAGGTCATCTAGTCCAGTCCCCTGCATACATGGCAGGACTAAGTATTATCTAGACCATCCCTGACAGTTGTTTGTTTAACCTGCTCTTAAAAACCTCCAATGACTGAGATTCCACAACCTCTATAGGCAATTTAATTCCAGTGTTTAGCCACCCTGACACTTAGGAAGTTTTTCCTAATGTCCAACCTAAACCGCCCTTGCTGCGCTTTAAGCCCATTGCTTCCTGTCCTATCCTCAGGAGGTTAAGAAAAACAAGTGTTCTCACTGCTTCTTGTAATAACCTTTTTATGTACTTGAAAACTGTTATGTCTGTCCCTACCACCCAGCCTTCTCTTTTCCAGACTAAACGAACCCATTTTTTTCAATCTTCCCTCATAGGTCATGTTTTCTAGACCTTTAATCATTTTTGTTGCTCTTCTCTGGACTTTCTCCAATTTGTCCACATCTTTCCCGGAATGTGGTGCCCAGAGCTGGACACAATACTCACACTGAGGCCTAATCAGTGTGGAGTAGAGCTAGCATGACCAGATGTCCCAATTTTATAGGGACAGTGCCGATATTTGGAGCTGTCTCTTTTTTATATACGCGCCTATTGCCCCGCCCCCCCCATCCCCATTCCACTTTCACACTTGCTGTCTGGTCACCCTAAGTAGAGCGGAAGAATTACTTCTCGTGTCTTGCTTATAACACTCCAACTAATACATCTCAGAATGATGTTTGCTTTCTTTGCAACAGTGTTACACTGTTGACTCATATTTAGCTTGGGATCCACTATGACCCCCAGTACTCCTTCCTAGGCAGTCCTTTCCGCAGTACTCCTTTCTAGGCAGTCATTTCCCATTTTGTATGTGTGCAACTGATAGTTTCTTCGTAAGTGGAGTACTTTTCATTTGTCCTTACTGAATTTCATCCTGTTTACTTCGTACCATTTCTCTAGTTTGTCCTTCAAAGCACTTGTAATCCCTATCAGCTTGGTATCATCTGCAAACTTTATAAGTGTACTCTCTCTGACCATTATCTAAATCATTGATGAAGATATTGAACTGAACCGGACCCAAAACTGATCCCTGTGGGACCCCACTCATTTTGCCCTTCCAGCATGACTGTGAACCGCTGATAACTTCTCTGGAAATGGTTTTCCAACCAGTTATGTACCCACCTAATAGTAGCTCCATCTAGATTGCATTTCCCTAGTTTGTTCATGAGAAGGTCATACAAGATAGTATCAAAAAACTTTAATAAAGTCACAGTATACCATATTTGCCACTTCCCCCCATCACAACTAAAATCCGACATCTACTGGACCCCTTCCAACCTCTCCCCCCCAAAACATGTCCCTGTCATCACCCAATAACTTTGCTTCTATGTTGCAGCCATTAACAGACGAATTCTGTATTCCAATGCAGAATCATTGGAACCTGCCACTCTCTGAAAGGACTCTTCTGTGGAGTTAGTGCTCTCAACTCCTGAATAAGGGAGTGTATCCTCTGTTCTTCCCCCACCCCAAACCCCAGGCAGCCTCAGTGTTTCCCGGGGGCCAGAATGAGTGTCATAATACAGAGTCTTAAGGATGGGGGAAGTAAACTGAAAAATGGAGGGGGAATCCTTCAAGACTTTGTCGTACCTTCACTGAGAAAATGGGTCTGTTGACAAATATATAACTTAATTACCCTCTCCTAAGAGAAGGCTGGAATCCAATACTAGGCATCACGTTGTCATCTTGGGGGCTATTGAGAGAGTTCCAGAACTGTGTAGTAGCTGTAGCAATTGAACTCAGTTTGGCTTGAGAGAACTGGAGAGTTAGGAGTGGGCTTTTCTTTTCAGGTTCAAGAGAATTGGAATTACAGTTTGTTTGTTTCTCTTAACCAGCATATCTCCCAGAGAGGAATAAGTACAAAGCTGCTCCTCGTTCATATCAGCACATTTGTTTGTTGGTTGTTTCTGATGTGTATCAATGTACATGTGAAAGCTGCAATGCCATGACCTGAGCACTCCATTGGCTGCTTGTCAAGCTCAGAAATTTGAAGTGGTTGGGGGAAGGAGAAATGAATTTGAAGCATATAACAAGAAGTAGGCCCTTTGAGGGTGCTGTGCGTTAAGGAGGGAGGATTAATGGATGATTTAACTTCTGTATGTTTATTCAGTCACTTTAAAAAACAAAACAAAACAAAAAAAACCCTTTGTTTAATTTGTAGCGGTCTCATAGTCCAAACTAACACCATGTAATGGAATTTAAGAGCACCAAAAGAGCCATTTCTGTCTATCACATAATTGATATGCATTTAAAAAAATGCATGAAGTCTGTTATGACTCTGAAAAGCTGTTACTCTCTCAAGTGAGTAAAACTAACTTTACAGAGAGAGAGAAGGCGATAGCAGCTGTGGAGAACTCGAATAAAAAATATTGGTTAAAAAACTTTCTTTTGCACCTAAAACTGATTAATAATCAAAACGAGGATATTAAGGACATTATATCTCACTCACTGTTCTGGCTGAAAAATTGCAGTACGTACGATCTGTAATAGCACTAACTTTTCAGATTTCTTTGCAGGAGCTAGGCACTGAGCAATGACTTAGAAACAGAATTAAGAGTAGAATTAGATTGACACTTGAATTTCTTTGTTCTTTGTGGATTCATCACACTCTTGGGATTAGTTTTTCAGATGAAGCCTCTGTACTTTGGGAATATATTTTATCATACCCTAAGGGTTTGATGATGAGTCATTGGTTAAATGTGGGTTTTGCCATTCACATCAATAGGAGCAGAATTGTGTAAGTAGTCTATTGCATGATGCAAATTCTGCTGTTTTTCTTCCTTCTCCCAGGGTCAGACAGTCCTTTATAACTGCTTTTTTGATTAGATATTTTTCATGGTTCCTGATAATTTGAGGAAATATTTTTCTTGCAGTTTCTTTTATTGTCTCAATCTCTTCAGTCACACTGGAGGCACACTTGCTCCTCTCTGGGTTTGGACTGTGTTTTGTGCCTTCCACTTCTTCTGTATTTGGTGATAGGCTGCCTTGGCTTTGCACGTCACAGGAATTCCGGTGCAAAGGGATGCGTTATGACAATCTCAGAAGGGTGAGCCAGAAAGTGTGTACTTCAATAATAATGAAACCAAACAGAACAGAAGAGAGAACAAACTAAAAAAGGCTTTGACTTCAGGACATTTTGCTGCATCTTCTTGTGATTAATTCCAGAGATCTGTCGATACTCCGGCAGTGTTTACTTCTGCAGTACACTGCCAAGTCAATAAACCTAGTTTAAATTTTGAGCATTTGAGCCATCAGGACTTCACCATGGGGTTGTGAGTTTTATTGATAACCTGTTTTGGAAATCAGGAATTGGAAGCATTAGTCTAGAGACAGGTTTGTTACAAAACCTGGGAATTTTGTGCTTTCCAGCTGTGTAGACAACATGACCTATGCCATATAGAGGGCTTTGTTTCTCTCTTCATTGTTGAAGCATCATCTGTTATCTTGACCTGGCCTGCAGGATACATCTATCTAAAAGGATCAGCATTTCCATCTAGAAGATACAAAGAAGGAGAGGCCTCTGTTTGGAGGAGACAAGCTAACACAAACACCGATCTGTGAACAAAGCATATTGTGTTTTCTGAGATCTTTCAATCTAGACATTTTCACCAAACATCCCTTAGATTTATATTTTTTAGGCATTAATGTATTGTTTTAAAATAATTTTTATAATTTCTGGGTGAATTAGATTAAAAAGTCTCTAACCTGTTGTTCTGCCAAACATCACTCTCCTTCACATGCATTTAATATGTTGTCCTGTCTGCCTGTGGAGGTGGATCTGATCTCTCCACCAACAGCAGCCATGCAGGGGAAGGACAATTCTTGTCCCTTCCCAGCCCAGATTAGCAAATGGGGCACTCCCAGCAGCACGAGGAGATCAGATTTTACAGGGAAAGGCTTATTTCACAGTTTGTGATACGTATTTCATGGCCATGAAATTGGTAAGGCCCTATTTATTTACATACAAAGTCAGGGATGATAAGAGATCAATCGGGCAGTAGCACATTGGAGGATAAATTAGAGAGTTATCCTGACTCTGGGTTCAGGCAATAAAATTTGGAGATATAAGGAAAAGGCAAAGACGACACCACTTTTCCCTGCACATAGGAATTTATTGGGCAATGTGATTACCTTCATGCAAATAGGATCACAACCTGCCCTGGCTGAAACTGCAAAGGACATTTGGTGTGAGATGTATCAGAGGGGTAGCCGTGTTAGTCTGGATCTGTAAAAGCAGCAAAGAGTTCTGTGGCACCTTATAGACTAACAGACGTTTTGGAGCATGAGCTTTCGTGGGTGAATACCCACTTCGTCGGATGCATGTAGTGGAAATCTCCAGGGGCAGGTATATATATGCAAGCAAGAAGCAGGCTAGAGATAACGAGGATAACTACAGGGAATGCTTCAAATAGGGACTGTGATATCCCTAATGTTAACTTGCAAGGCAAAGCTAGCATAGCCCAGAGGAGATTATTTGGGTGGCTAACAAGCTGGTGGTATCAGGAAGCTGATACCAAGTACAAGCAAGTCTCTCTCATGCTGGAGGCAGGGGGCTAACAAGGTGACTCTCAATCCTGGGTTCCCCAAGAACTGTCACACCATCCTACCCACTCAGTCCTAAAGTAGCTTCTGATGCTCTTCTCCCCAGTAGGGTCATTCCAAATATCACAGGGGACATTGAATTTCTTATAATGGAAGATGTTTTCAACAGGTTTATCCAATAATCAAGGTTGAAACACACACATTAAGATATGTATAGTGTGATTCTAACAGAGAAACTAAGCACAACTCCAGAAAGCACTGGCCAGAAAAAAGTCTTCCCCTACATTCACCTGATGCTGCTACAGTGAAGGTCCTGGCTTGAGGCTCAGCAATTGCAGACCACACAGACGGAGCATGTGAAGTAGCTGCTCCTAATCTTTCCCTCCCAGTCCTATCTTGATAGTTGGAGTGGTGATGCTTTGGAGGAATAGGAAGGCAGGACTCAAAAAGGAGGTGAATTAACACGGGTTGGGAATGGCTGGTTGGGATCACTGAGAGAGCTGCAGTGGAAGTTGGTGTTTAAGTTAAGTAAAGCCGAAGGTACTTAAACTGCTAAGTAGCGAAAGAGTTGAGACAGTTTAATTAAAAATAATAATAGGAAGTAACCGAAAAAAAGCTTATCCCCCAGATCAATTTGCTTGTGTGCTTCCCTTTTCTCCCACTCATCTTTTTTAGGTCATATGCTCTTTAGCACAGGGATTGGTGGAGATGTTTTTTTTTTTTTTTTTTATCCCTGTGTTTTTCAAAACACTATTGATATTCAATATACATGAATAAATAATCATCATAGTGGGGTATGACTTTACTTAAAGCTGACAGTTCCTATTGCACTTGTCAGAGGATCACAAAACATTAACACTACTTAGTCCCTACCCCAGAGAGCTTACTGTCTATCTTTTTGTCCTGTAATTGTACAGCACCTGGCCCAGTAAGGTCTTGGTTCATTACCGGGGCTTCTAGCTGCTACTGCAATACTAATTTTAATAATAATGATTGTACAAAATAAATTAAACCTCACAAAATCCTGTACTGAAGATAAGTATTATCCTGATTTTTGTGGCTGGGCAAACAGCAGCTCAAAGAGGTTAAATGGTGAATCTGATAGAGCTGGGAATAGAATCCAGAGCCCTGACTTGGTTCACTGCTCTAATCCTCCTACTGCTTTCTCCAGGTAAGTAGAGCCACAGTTCAAGTCTGGGGTCACTTTGCTCTAAAACACTCATGTTTGCAATTTGAAGCACCACATGAAACAGTTGTTGTTGTTTGTTTGTTTTTAATCTGCTGGAACAGTATTCTACTTAAAGTGGGTAGCTCTGAGCAATCAAAGCTGCTTTGAGTCCAGTGATGCAAAATATACAAACCAGGTGAGTAAAGACACCCTAAGGGTTCAAGCGTACGTACCCTATACAGCTCTCCATATGCCCAAGCAGTGCCTCACCTGTCTCTTTTTAGCAGTGTAGCGTCCTGCTGCCAGAGTCTTTCCCTGTCTCCCTGTGAAGGGGGAAGGTCCCACAGCCTGGACTGCAGTCTGAGCCTGAATGTCTACACAGCAAATTTTAACCCCCCAGGCCGAAGCCTGAGCCTGAGTTGGCTGACCTGGGTCAGCTGCGGCTGTGCTGTGCACCATTTTTTCCAGTATAGATGTACCACTGACTGCACACGGATTAGCCACCTGACATATTGTAATTACAAAGAGCATGACATCATTGAAATGCCGCCTGCCATTTCATTAGGAGTAAACTAGTGAGAACTACTGCAGCTACCCTTGCAAAACTTTGTGTCTGGTACTTAAGTGGTTGAGCTATCACTCTAAGTAACGTTTCATTTCTTTTTGTATAAGACTTCACAGTGGTGCTTAGCTATATTGGTTCCCCTGGATCCCTAGCCCATGTACTTCTGTTCCTATTATAGCATACTTAGGTCATAGTGGAAACTTGGTAGCAGTTTGTAAGAGTATTGATCTCTCAGCTCAAGAGCATGGTTGTAAGAAATAGTCATCTGGATTTGTGAAATGATTACAAAAATCCCCCATTAGTCTCTGTGCCAGCAGGCGAAAGTGCTGATTATATCACTGTGGATGTAAATCTTTCTTTTCTCTGCTTTTGCACATTTAGGGACCCGTGCATGAGGATTTTGTAAATCAAAAAAATGATCAGGAAGGATTATCTTGCCTAAGATATATTGACCACCTTAAAAAAGAGAGACTGTTAGCAATGAGGTGGCAGTATTCCCTAAAGAACTGTTTTTTAAAGCTCCAGAAGTGTTTTGGGAAACTTACATTATTTTCCTGTTAAGTTTCTTTTTCCAGATCTATGAGTGACTTTCTTAATACAGATCTATAAGATGGTGAGAGAGGTTGAATGAAAACAATTGACTGTTTAAAGTTTTTTTGTAAATAACCATTGTGGTTGTGCTCCTCTTCCTCTCACGTTACTGTGGAGTTTTGGACTGTTAATGGTTATGTGGAAATAATTCAGAATGTGTTTGTCCAATGACTAGCATAGATGGAACAGAGCCTGACTGTGGCCTCTAGATTATGAACACATAGCAGACAGAAGTCTTTCTTTCCTGTGGGTAACTGGCAGCTCAGAAGGGCAGCTCTCCTCAACCTGTAATGTAGCAGTAGCCTCTAGAACAGGCATCAAGGCTGGCTCCCCCACTTGGCTTCCAGCTGCTTCTTACAGGTACACCTCTACCCCGATATAACACAAATTTGGATATAATGCAGTAAAGCAGCGCTCCGGCGGATCAAATCAAGTTCGATATAACGTGGTTTCACCTATAACACGGTAAGATTTTTTGGCTCCCGAGGGCAGCGTTATATCGAGATAGAGGTGTATTCACGTTCTCCATTGCAGGATCAGCACTGTGTGAGCCATCAGCTCTCCAGCGGACTAATAGGAGCTGTTGCCTCATGGTGGTTATCTGACAACAAGTGACACTCAGAACCACTATATAAAAAAGAACTGCTTGTGCTCCGTAATGCTGCTAGTTCTGCTTCTCTAAATATAATGCAGTTTGCGTAACTTTTTATTATTTGAAGACTGTGATGGGGTAAGGTCCCAATCCTGCAGCACTCCTCCCAAGCTTATTACAGGATCAAGACCTAGATTTTTTTCAAAATGTTTAGGGTTTGCACACACACAATGTCGACAGTAATGAGTGCATATCTGCAGGCAGCCACCTAGGGGATTGGGAAGTGGGGAGAAATTCTCAAACTGAGTGCAGAGAGGCATGCTAGACAGCGTTATTTATGCCTCACCTAAGTGAAAAGTTAATGGGAGTGGGTGTTATCGGTCTATAACTGGTGAAGGAAAAATGTGTGGGCAGCTTCCACTATTCCTGGACAACTTTGTATGAATGAAATCATTGACTAAGGACCTCTTGATATTTGGGAATATAAATTAAGACCAGAAAGACCTCAGTGCACTCACTTTCACAACCAAGATAACTTACATGCTTTCAATTTGAAGAATAATCATAAGGCAATAATCCAGATAGGGCAAATTGTACACATTGAAACAGCAGCAAAATCTTTTTGGATCTTGCAGAGGAACAAGTTTGTTATTTTCCTAATGAGTTTTTCAAACCAATTCTAGGAACTATAGGTTTTTGCCCTTATACTGTAGAAAGCTGAAAAAACCACATGCAAGTAGAAAAACACTTAATCCATTCAGAATGAATTGTGTACAGAGGATTGAGATAGTCTGCCCTTTGGTAAATTGAAAGCTGGATTTTATTTCTTTATTTAATTTTGCTAAAATTGAAATTTTTTAGCTATACTGTTGTCCTCCTTCCCAGTAAGGTTCTGCTATTGGATTTGGTAGTCAATAGGTTATTTTATGTGACATTTAAGCTTGCCAGTCAGAGAAAACAGCTTTACATTCTGTCTTTGCTGTGACATTTATTCACTGCTCTTCCTGGGGACCAGGCAGTCAAATCACAGCTTTCCTGGCTCTGAAGCAATGAAAGGGAAACCAACCAGGTACAAGGTGTCACTCTTCAGGTCCCAGCTCTCAGGGGTGCTTCCATTATCTATGGTTTTTCACTAAGTCTTGCTGGGATAGCAAGTGAAGACTTTTATTGTTGCCATTGCTTTGTGTTTTATACATGGCAATATAATTAAATGATTGATTAAAAGTTAAGTAATTGACCAGAATAACACACGTTGAATAATTGAGGTTAAATTCTAATGGAATTCCATTATTTCCTTACTTCTACGTAATGGTATTGAAGAAACATAATAAAGTGTTTCTTTGTACATTTCTTGCATAATTTCTACAGAATGTATTTAAACCCTTTGCAAACTTTCCACAATTTTTGAATTGTCTGATCATAAATTTCAGTAAGTTCTGGATTTGAAGCATTCTCATATTAGGGAAGGGGGACACTAGTTTTTCACTCATTACAGAGTATAAATGAAAGAAAAAATCTTGTTATGGATGTTCTGCAGTTTGAGGGGGGCAGCAGTCTCTAGGACCTCTTCTTTAAAAAAAAAAAAATAAAAAAAAAAAATAAAAAAAAAATTGATTGCTTTAAAATTTTCTGCATTGGAAGACAATTGTATAATTGCTTAAACGAGACAAAAATGGCTACCAGTTCAATCACCAAGTAGTTTTATGGGATACTTCACAAGTTTACTAAAGCTACCATAGATTAGTTACCAAAACATCTGTGCAGTATGGATTATTATCCACTTAATCAAGGTCCTATCCTACAGACACTGAAGTACGTGCTTAACTTTATGCACATGAGCAATCCCATTGCAATTTAAACAAATATACATATTTGCAGAGTTTAGGCCCAGGTAAGCCGTCCCTCAACTTTTTATTCTTAGATTATTTCCTCTTAAAATTTAAAAAAGGGAAATGCTCCAGAAGGGATCAGGGCATACAAGATTATTGCAGTTATGAGTTACTATTTACTTTATAAAACAGCTCTTTTTTTCCTTCAGCAAAAATGTGATAACTCCCTTGTTATCATGCACCTTTGGTATTGCAGTAGCTCAATATTCATATCTCTAATATAAAACATGCAATTATTATACAATAAATGCTTTTGTTCAAATTTAAGCAAATGAAAAGCATTTTCACTTTTTTTGGTCTTTCAGAGGATTCATTGTTTGGCAACCAATATTACCGTAACGTAAATTAGTTCTGGGTCTCTAACAATTTGCGGTCACTAAATTGTGCTCTTGACCCTGGGTTTCTTTTTTAACCAACTCAGATTATTTAAGGGAAAAGTGATTACAGTTCTTAGGAATTGACTTTAACAGCTCTTCCAAACTGACATAAAAACTCCTTAGTTATTCCCAGGTAGGCAAAGCCTAAATCATTGTCACTCCATTTTAATCTGCAACTGATTTTAACGGTTGTATCTGTTAGACTGAACACTTCTATTTTAAATTGCAATTCTTTTCTAGAAAAATTATGGGTGACCTGCAAGGAGAAGAGAGAGATATTTGTGTCCATTTCACTTTAATAAGACTGCTACATGCACCTGGCATCTGCCTCATTCATAACCCTTACAGCTGAAAGGCACAGTTGGCAGTTTTTCTTCTCAGCCAGTCAAATTCCATTTGCTTGATTATTAGCCAAACTCTTCAGAAGGATTTTGTCTCCTTTTTACTTCACTTCTCTTTGTACTTGTCCTGTCTCTTGGTGGTATTGGGTTTGTTTTTTTTAAAATCCAGTCCAGACAATTACAGTAGGAGGCTGATCAGAGAGAGACCTTTCCACAGCTAATTACATTTTAGGATGGAAAGTTATTTTGTGTCTATAAGCTGCCACTGCTTGCCCACTGTTCCTCATAGATTTGAGAAGAAAATGATAGTACTATGTGCATTGCCTTTTGTCCTCCCTTCTACTGGGGTTTTCAAAGGTGTTTCTTATTTATATCCAGTAATTTAGGCGTAAAGTGATCCATGAAAGCAAATATGTCCAATTAGTCCTCCCTGGATTCACGTTACAGTACCAGGTCTTACTTTCTTGGAGCTTTAAATGTTGCTTCAAAATGACATTACTAGTAATCCAAAGCTTATTGTGTTGAAACAGTGTCCACTAGCAATAGGAACTGAGTCTTGCAATCCATTTGCATGATCTGTTGACCCACGCCATCCTTTTTGCCCTGTGTATCGTCTGTTCAAATGCCTGTTGGCTTTAGCTTTCTCTTCTGAACATATTAAAGGTGTATCTTGTCTCAATTTGTTCAAATGTTTCTTATAGATGGTTCATTTTCCTTCCTCCACCATGCTCCCAGATCGAAGAGGTAGGGAATGCTCAAATCTACCAAACAGTCTGCTCAGCAATTCAACTCCAGAAGCATAAGTTGACCTAAGTTAGTACATTACTTGTGCATGTGCATACTTGGCTCCTTGTGTTGGCGGTACGTGTGATCAGCAGGAGTGCTGGTACTAATGCAGAGTGCAGTGCACCAATGGTAAGAATCCCACTGGGCAACTCACCACCATCCAGCGCAGTGTCTTTTGGGAAGTTGTTGTAATGCTGATGGGGCCAGAACGAGTCACATGGGGTGACTGGCAGCATGGGGTTGAATTCCCATAATGCAGTATTCTCTATCCCGTAATTTCATCTGCATCCTGTATTTTTTGCACCTTTTCAAACTCCCGCAAACCCGCACCTCCCTCCCCGCTCTCCGCCATCTCTGACAGAAGCATTAAGGCCTGCATAGCTCTGTACTATTGTCATGAGTGTTGCTAGCATAGGCCGCATGATCCTGCAGTGTTTGCAGAGTCTCAAGACGAGCAATGGGGACAATGATGATTCCTTGAAGGCCAGATTGCAGTGGGACACAGAAAGAAACAATTCAGAGTTGTTGGTTGAATTCACAGAGCAGCTGAGATGGTGGGGCGCGAGTTCTGTCCCGAAAAACAAACACTGACTGGTGGGATCACATTGTAACACAAGTTTGGGATGATGAGCAGTGGCTGCAGAACTTTCAGATGAGAGGCCACACTCCTGAACCTATGTGCAGAACTCATTCCAGCACAGGGACACCAAAATGAGAGCTGTACTGACAGTTGAGAAGCAAGTGGTGATTGCACTGTGGGAAACTTGCAATGTCCGATTGCTACCAGTCAGTCGAGAATCAGTTTGGAGTCGGGAAATCCACCAAAGGGGCTATTGTCATGCAAGTGTATGGGGCCATTAATCACCTCTTGCCACATGGGACTGTGACTCTCAGCAATATGCAGGGTATAGTAGGTAGATTTGCAGCAGTTGAGTTCCTGAACTGCTGTGAGGCAAGAGACAGCGCACACACATCACTATTTTGGCATCAGACTACCTTGCCACAGAGTATGTCAGCAGAAAGGGCTGGGTTTTTTATGGTTATGTAAGCTCTGCCGGATCACTGAGACGCTTTACCGACGTCGATGTTGGCTGGTGAGGGAAAGTGAATTGGCACTTGTGTCTGTAAGAACACAGAACTGTTCAGAAAGCTGCAGGCAGGGACTTTCTTTCCGGGCTGGTGGATTACCATTAGGAATATTGAAATGCCAATAGTGATCCTGGACAACCCAGCCTACCTCTTGCTCCCATGGCTCATGAAGCCATACACTTCGACAGGCCATGAGCTGCAGAATGAGCAGGTAGAGAATGACAGATGAATGTGCCTTTACTCATTTGAAGGGTCACTGGTGTTTACTCACGAGATTGAGCCTCAGTGAGAAAAATATTCCAGTGGTATCTCCTGCATAATATCAGTGAAGCAAAGAGTGAGGGGAAGTTTTCGCTAGGGTGGAGGTGGAGCAGCTGTCTGCTGAATCTGAACAGCTATTAGAAGAGCTCAACGTGGAGCTATACGATTCAGGGAGGCTTTGAAAGACCATTTAATGGAGATCCCAGAGTAGCGTGTGTTACTGTAGTGTGTTCTGGCTGGCCTTGCTATTTTGTGGCCCGGTATGAATCTTGCAGTTAATGCTATGTGTGTAGGAATATTGTTTGTGAACGATGTTATGAGTTATGTGACACCGTTTGGTAACGGGTAATTGGTCACCGTCAGACCTGCTCAGCACCAGCCAGCATATATTGTTAACTAATAAAGATAGATTATGTTCCAAAACACAGGATTTTATTCTGTAACATGAACCAGGCAAATAAAAATATTTAAAACTTAATAAATTAAGTAAACGTAATTTATGAAGGGGAAAGAACAAGCATATCTGTTTCAGGTACATGCAGACCAAGCATGGCTTTCATAGGTCAGTGTATGTGAAGCTGTGATTGTCTCTAATGTCCCCTGTGGGTTGGACTGGGATGGACTGGTAAGGGTAGTGCATGGACCCCTGATGCCCTGTGGAGTGTTGGGTGAGGGTAGGGTATAAGGAGTCCTGATATTGAGTTCTTAATGGGCTGCAGAGGGAAGCAAGCTTGGGATTGTGGAACCCACCAGAGTCTGCAGTATCTCTGTTGCTGTTTAAGAAGTGCAAGCATTTCCTGCTGTGCATGCTTCTCTGTTTCCTGCACCTTACTCCTCTCCATTTTATCCTTCTCCAGGCTGTCTGCAAGGGAAATTCTCTAGGTCTGTGCTCATTCTCTGATGCAGCACTGGCTTGCAGGATCTCCTGGAACATATCATTCCAAGTCCTTTACTTTCTCCTCCATCTTTGGTTCAGACATTCCGTGGGTGTGGAGGGGGAGACCCTGGAGGCCATAATGTGAGCAGTTGCAGATACAACACACAGAGGCACAATTGTCAGTGTATTTATGATGGAAATCAAAATGTACGATGTTGAACTCTCTCCCCTTGCTCCCCAGAAGTTGTAAGCTCTACAGTCTCACTTCTTGTGTTCGGGATTGACAGAGCATGGCACTAGTCACGGAAGCAGCCCTGATGAGTATAGTCCTCCAGGGTTGGGGAAATGAGGTGAGAATAGCTTGGTTGCATGATTCGAGTTGTATGGGGCAATGGAACTGAATACTAGCTCTGTTTTTCCACAGGCAGTGGTGATTTTAGCAGATATCATATCCCTGAGGGTAATGGAGGCAGAGAGACCACAGCTACTGCTGGCGTCGTGATGCCGCCTGAGCCCATATGCTGCTAGCCTGTGTTATACAATGGCACCTGCTGAGGTTATGTCTGAGTGGTGTGGGAAAGTGTCCTACTGCAGCAGGAGAAATAAGGCAGCGCTCCCCAGAAACCCTCAGCAGAGGGTTGCAGAATACCTCCCTACAAGTTTCATCAAGATCTCTGTGGAGGATTCATGGGATATCCCGGTGCATATAAATAAATTAGTCCACATGGCCCCACGGGGAATGAAAAGCAGATATCAGCTCTACCTCGCTTGGTTGTTCCAGTATGTCTTGTAGTACAATTAGAAATTAGGAAATCAGAAGCTGTGTCCTGCTACTTGGGGTGCCATCCCTGTAATTTCAAAGTAAACTGCATACCTACCCAAGGTTCCTTCCCTTGCATCAGGCTTGCTCATGTTCCACTGTCAAGACTGGCTGGACTGCAATGGAGTCAAAAACAAGTCCTGTCTTGCTGCATAGCTGGATCCCCAGGTCACCTGTCCCCCATACTCTTCCTCCATTGTCGTCGTCCTCACTGTTCACCGCAGGGGCCTGTGACTTGGGATCCTCAAAAGTATCCAGGTCACATTTAGGGGAGGTGATGGGATCTCTGCAGAGGATAGCATGCAGTCTTTGTAAAAGTTGGAGGTCTGTGGCTTGGCACTGGATCGATTGTTGGCCTCCCTGGCCTTCTGGTATGCCTGCCACAACTCCTTTCGCTTTCACACAGCACTGTGGGCGGTCCTGGTCATAGCTCTTCTCCTGTGAGAGGAGGAGAAGGAGCAATCTGCTTGTAGATGTCCACACTTCTTTGGCTGGTTCAGAGCTGTGCCTGCACAGCCTCTTCTCCTGACTGGCTGAGGAAATCTGATATTTCCTGTCTCCTCCAGGCATGAGCAGCTGGGCAGTCAACAATGGAGAGCTGCTAAGTGTGCTGGCCAACCCCGGCAATCAGGAAAAGGAATTTCAAAAATTTGCAGGACTTTAAAGCTGGGGGTTCCCATCTTCATGACCCCCAGGCAGTGGAATTCACAATGGTGACCAGAGCGGTCAGTGTGGAGAATTGAGACATCTGTTGGAAGCCAGTAATGGTTGACGTAAGTAACATAGTGTCTGCACTCACACTGCATCGACCTCACTACATTGACTATGACTCTACGCCTCTTGAGGAGGCGGAAGGTGGTGTAGGGTGGCATTTATGTTGGTGGGAGCCAAATTTAAGTGATGACACATGCACAACCAGGTCAACATAAGCTGTCTTGTGTCAACCTAACTTTGTAATGTAGACCAGGTCTTAGTAACTTTTTTTTTTTTTATTTTATTTTAAGAAAATATTATTTCTGAGAGTAGACATGAGATGCTACCTGTCCATTCTATTTCTCACCAAACTTGACTCCTGTCATAAACAGGTAGCTAAGGGTTAATGTTTCTTTTACCTGTAAAGGGTTAACAAAGGGAACCAAACACCTGACCAGAGGACCAATCAGGAAACCGGATTTTTCAAAGTGAGGGAGGGAACTTCTGGGTGTGTTTTGTCTTTGTTCTGCCTGTTTGTTTTCTCTCGGCTATGAGGGAAGAGCTTTTTTTTTTCTATCTCCAAGCTTCTTTCTACCCTTCTGTTCCCAAGTTGTGAGTACAAAAGGAAAAGCAATAGGTTTATATTGTATTTTGTATTTACATGTGTGGAGTTGCTGGAATGTTTAAATTGGATATCTTTTTGAATAAGGCTGATTATTCATATTTTCTTTTAAGCAATAGCCCTGTGTTATGTCATCTTGATGCAGTGATCATGTCATGTGTTTTTTCTTTCTTTTTTATATAAAGCTTTCTTTTTAAAACTTGTTGGATTTTCTTTTCCTAGTTAAGGCAAGGGGATAGGAATCTCTGTGCCAGGAGTACTGTCTCTCTCAGGGAAAGACTGGGAGGGGGGAGAAGAAGGAGGGGGGAAGGTAAATCGTCCTCTCTGTTTTGTGTTTCAAGGGATTGAAGCAGGGAAATCTCCTAGTATCCCCAGGGCGGGAAAATCTGGGAGGAAGTAAAGAGCAGGAAGGGAAGTGGGTTATTTCCCTTTGTTGGAGGCTCAGGGCATCTGAGTCTTGGGGGTCCCCCAGGGAAAGGTTTGGGGAGACCAGAGAGTTTATCAGGTACTCAGAATCCTGATTGGTGGCAGCGAGATAAGATCCAAGCTGGTAATTAAGCTTGGAGGTTCATGATAAGCACCCAGATTTTGGACGCTAAGGTCCAGATTTGGGACAGAGGCTTATTACAACTCCATTAATACTATTTTTTGTCAGAAACAGAAAAACAAACCCAGCACTCTTCCGGATCTGGGCTTCATTTTGTCACACTCCCAAAGTTCAGGGAAAAGGTTGTGTTTAGGACAAATGATTCCTTGTTTTGGATCATATGATTCCTTACCTATTCTTCATCTTAGAATCCACACTGCGAGGAAGTAGGAAAATAAAGAGAACTGTGAATTTCAATATTTGCTTTCTGCAATGAACCCTCTGGGAAAACGCTATTTTAAGCAGCTGAATGTGTTCAGATTTTTTTTAAAAAATCACTGGTTTGGGCTATGTATAGTGAAATGAAATTTATTTGACCTACCTACATTGTTGTACCACAAACCGCGGTACTATTCTTCCTATGTGATCACAGGAATAACTGAAATCACTAATAGATTTGGTAGCACTCAAAGACACTACCTTTTTAAATACATGGTACAGTAATACCTGTAATATTTTGTATTAAGCGTCACCCAGTATAGAAGAGTTAAGGTACAGGGGTAACTGAGAACACTTCTCAGCTGTTAAATGGTAATTTATACTAATTTTATAATCCTGTGGTATATAGTTTTCAGTTTGGTTCAATGCACAGTTTTTAGAAGAAACAATAAGATGCAAATTACTGAGTGGCATCAGTTGGCTCTTCCAACGCTGTCCAAACCCTAAATTTTAACTGAGCAAGGTTCAAAGATGTTTTGGAAATGTGCATGGATAACGAGCATATTCCAAGTAATAATGCTGACAAAAAGAGTACTGGAAGAGAGAGAGAGAGCCTCATGTTTCAGAGTTTGACTATTTCTAACTATTAGGGATTAGGAGGAAATCTTCTTGAGGGGCAGATTACCCAACATCTGCTTCCTCTGGGGTGTCTTGCACCTTTCTCTGTAGCATCTGGTGCTGTTTAGAAGGGCTGGACTAGATGGACCATGTATGATAATTCCTATGTTCAGTGGGGATACTCATGTGCATACTTAGTCATGTGAATAAGGACTTGTCCACCCGAGAAAATTAGATGAACCCAACTATGCTGCTCAGGGATGTGAAAAATCCATGCCCCTGAGAGACGTAGTTAAACTGATCTAAATCCAGTGCTTAATTTGTGCCAGGGCTGAGTCACCTCTAGACTTGGCAGTTCATAGCCCTGCACCTCTGGGCTTGCTGCATCGGTTATGAATGTTTAAAAAAAAAAAATGCTTGAGTCCCAGCACCTCTTTCATTACAAATTAAGCATTGCCTAAGTCCCCATGTAGACAGTGCTAAGTCAACAGAAGCATTTGCCCATTGACCTACCTGCTGCATCTTGGAGAGGTGGGTTACCTTCTCTGATGGGAGAACCTCTCCTGTTGGCATAGGTAGTGTCTACATTGAAGTGCTGCAGCTGTCCCACTGTAGTATTTCAAGTGTAGACAAGCTCTAAGTGTTTGCCTCTGGAAGTAGTTAAAGAAAAAAAGATTCCATTTGGTGTCAATATCAGAATGGAAACTTCTGGCATTAATGAATATAGGAAATGATATGCATTGCTTAATGTGGAAAATATAAACAAGTTGGAGATCGTAGGGAAAAACTTAATTTTTCCTCTCACCAGTTGCAGTGCTACTCTCCTGCCACAAACCTAACCTGTCTGGTTTTCACTTGGGACGTTAGTGTGACTGCACTAGCCCAAGCTAGTCACAGTGCACCTAGCTTCCTTTATAACATGTCCTGCGAATGGAGGAAGCTTAAGCCTTTCCTATCTAGACAGGTTAGTTTCAGAAAATGCTATACCCAGCATGTACAGACTGGAAAGTAGGATAAGCTATGCAAACTGCTTATGGACATTGGCTGGGATTTGGTGCCCAATTCTCTGAAGCTCATTTGGAAATCACAGATGTTGCGGGGAGAGGAAAGTGATCAGCTGGTTTTATTATTCATCCAGCTGGAATGATCTCTGCACTCCCAAGAGGAAATCTATACCCTGATGAGTACTTGCATAAAGATGTAAAACCTTCTTAAAAGCTCTTCTTGGAAAAATGTGTACTCTTAAGTTTTCCTGCCATTGTGATTGTTGTGCCATCTAGCTCAGCTCAGTGAGCAATTCGAAACGTGATTAAATGTGGCTAAATAAAGATATTGCTATAATTGTCATAGTTCAGCTCACTATTCAGTGCCTGTTATGGATGTGTGTTTTTTAATTCTGAGTAGCCCTGAGAATGACTTTTACAAGTCTCCCATCTGTTCTCTTGAGGGATTATTTCCCCCGCTCCCAGCTGGGTTTAATTATGCCCTCAGCAAGGATTGATTTTGATTTTTCTAACCTGATTACTTCCATAGCCCAAATATGCTGAAGTGTGGACTATATAAATCTATTGATTTAGCACTTTTTGACAAATGTAGAGCAATTTGCAACGGTCATCAAAGTTAAAACTGCATCCTTGTCAGTTCAAATCAAACTGTGTATGTTTTGTTAAAAGCTTTCGTACATGTTATCAGTGACTCACATGACAGCTTTGCATCTTTTCAGTTTATTGATTATTTTTTTAAGAGTACAAAAAAACACAGCCTTGGATTTAATAATGTTAGAATAACTTTTAGCCCTTTAGTTTTAACCCTTAAGCAAAACATCTTAAGTAATAACACCTGAGCAGGGCCGGTGCAACCATTTAGGCGAACTAGGCGGTTGCCTAGGGTGCCAAGATTTGGGGGCGCCAAAAAGCAGCGCCCCCCCCAAATTTTTAAATGGTTGCAGCGGCTGCTGCGTAGTCTGAGCTGCCGGCAGCTTAGGGCGCCCCCGGGGTCAGCGCGCAGCCGCAGCAGCCCGGCGACCTGGGGCATCCCCTGGGTCAGGGAGCCGCGGCTCGGCGTCCCCCGGGTCAGGGAGCCGCTGCCGTGGCTCGGCGTCCCGGGGCGTCCCCCGGGTCTCAGCGGTGGTCTGGTGGAGCGGAGGAAGAAAGAGGACCCCAGCTCATGCATTGGGCAAGGTAAATTCTAAATTATAACATGTTACTCTGTGACCCTGTATTGTGTATAATGTATGTGATTTGGGGGGGGGGGGGGGCGCGCAAGATGGAAGTTTCGCCTAGGGCGCGAAATATCCTTGCACCGACCCTGCACCTGAGATTAATTCCCAATGGACAGGCTCTTTTGATAGATAATTCCAAGGCCCAGGATGTAAGTAGACTCTATACTTCTGTATATACCTGCAGTACATGAGCACAGTAACAAGTCCCAAAAGTGTTTAAAAAGTCTAGCTTGTGCTCTGTTGGACTTGGTGGCTGGTTATTTTTAGTACAAGTATGCAGATACCAGAATTCTCATTAACCCCCTTTTAAATTACAAAGAAAACAGAAAACATTACATGCTTCATTTTCCAGCACCACCTTTACTGCATTAGGGTTCAGTGTCCATTTTAACTGTGTCCATTTCTTCATTTTATGGTTATTTTCCACCGCTATAAAAATTTGTTTCCCCTAGATTTTAAATTGTTTATGCTCCCTGACAAGTTTAGTAATAACTCTAGTGAGTTCCATTTATATCAACTAGTGTTGGACTCTTATTATTATTCTCCTTGCTTCTGGTTTTTTATAGAGCATTTCTAAAACATGCAGCAACTGCTGGCAATTATAAGTAATGGATGTCCAGGAAAATATTGTGAATGTGGGCCATGTTGTGTCCATTTTTTGTTAATCAAAATGTGGCTCTGGACACTGTCCAAAGGCAGGCCCTGATTAGCTGGTTGTGATGGCTTTTTTGTTGACATCACAGCCATATATCAATGTCCAGCCATGCCTGTGACGATGTCCTCGCCAATCAAAACTTGTAGCCATGTGCCTTTTATGTTAAGTGGGTTTAAATAAAAAGGTGGGGAAAGGGGAGAGGAAGTGGTTTTATATCCTTCCTCTTTTACATCCATTTTTTATAATGGGCGCAGAAGAGAGATTTTTTTTCCTCAAAATATTTTATATCAGATTGTGCCTGCATTAAGCAATCATGCCTACAGTTAAAAACAAGAAGAAAATAGTGTATAGGGAGTACAGCACAAGGCTCCTGTTTTATAGTTGCATCCAGTTCTTTTTCCTACTCTGCTGCACAGAGTTCTAGACTTCAAAGCTGCACAGATAACAAAATCATCCCAGTTCATAGCTACCCACACCTCACTTCAAAGGCTTTATCTGCAAAGGCAACCAAAGTCTAGAACATCCTGTCCACTCCACCATGCTTCCACCCAATCCTTTTCTCCTTTGTCATCTTCTGCTGCTTCCTGTCCCCATTCCTCCATCTAAGCTTGGACTCATACATCTAGAAACTGAACTAGCGGTCTTTAAAGCAACGTCTTCATTTAGTCGAAGCAGCCTGGCTGCTTTTCTGACACTGCAAAGAGTAGTTTTAACGAAGCAGCTATCCGGGTAACGAAAGCAGCTGTTTCCCTGTTGAAGAGCTGCTGCAAATGGAGTGCTAGCACCAGAACTTCAGGGGCTGGGATGTCAGTTTTTAAGCCACCTCTCCCTTTATAGTCCTTGGTACCTGTGAACCCACTGCCCATCCTGACCACTTTCAGCTCCAACAATCCAGTACAAAATTAATATTGGACCATTTACTTCACCAGGTATAAGGGTTTTTAAAATAGAGAGCAGGAGCTGAAAGTGATCACCATTAGGTCACATCCTTCAGCTAAAAGGGCCATAAGACCAATTTGGGGAGGGAGAAGAGGTCTTGCAACTCCAGAAAACATTTGAAACAATAATTTTACAATTAACGTAGCCAAAATTGTAGCAAGAGCATAGTTTCATTTTATCTCACTCACTCATGATGGAAGGATATGTTAAATGCCCTTAAAATCCATTTTTAAAACTCTTAGTATTTCAAATCAAACATCCATGCTGTGCTAGCAAAGAACTACTCCAGCGTGAGCAATGGCAAATATTCTCAGGCGGTTGGAGGAACTTGGCCTTGGCTTTGTACCGATCTGTAATAATTATTCGTGTAGTAGCACATTGCCTCTCCAACCCAGATAAGGGCCCCATTGTGCTAGACACTGTACAAAAACATACTCCGAGACAGTCCCTGCTCCACAGAGCTTACACTCAAATTGACAAGGACTATGAGTGGGAGGCAGAGGTAAAGTGACTTGGCTGAGGTCACACAGCAGATGATAGGCAGAGCTGGGCATGGAACGCAGGTCTCCTGAGTTCCAGTGCCGTGTTCCCTGGGCCATGCTGCTTCTTGATGCCATATGTGTGTGTGGTAATAGGCTTCCAAGACACACCATGTTGTGGTTTATTGCTATATTGGGGCTTTGAGAAAGCCCTTCGGTTTGGAATTAACACTTGTTGACTTAAGTGAATAAATCTATTTGACAAACAGCCTTTCATTGGCCTAAAATTGCAATTTAACTGAATCAATACCAGGCCTGGCTCTGCCATTGAGACAGAAAAAGCAGTTGCCTACAGAAACAAAAATAGTGTAATTACAAGCAGGAAGTGGGGTAAACATTGGCTGATTTGGCTGCTATGACAGAAAACCTTGTGCTCCCTTGTAAAGTGAAACTTGAGCAGCAAAGGTACATGCATTTTGCAGAAATACTCTTTTATGTTAATATTGGAAAAAGTATTCTGATCTACAGTTGAATTCATGTGGCCTTGTCATTGTTTGTGTCCTTATTCTGCCTCTGGATATGTTGGATTTTTGTCCTGGGAACGCAAGTGTAATTAGGAATTTAAGAAAAGTTATCTTTAATCCTTTATTCTCTTGGAAAATCTCTACAGTTGGAAGCAAAATAAGAACGATACCACCTAGAAAAGAATTGTCCTGTAAAACAGCTGAGTGTAATTTCAAGAGGTTTAGATGATTCTGAGCAGAGCTTCTTTATGAGCATGGACCAAGTAGAGTTGAAAGAGATACTTCTGGAGTTGACTTGCTGAGCAGACTGTTTGGTAGGTTTTGAGCATTCTCTTCGATCTGGGAGCATGCTGAAGGAAGGAAAGGGTTTTCCAGTGATTCCTTCCATTTTCCTATCTGGGGAAGCTATAAATAGGGCACTAAGGACATTTTAGAGGGTAGGTGAGTAGGGTTGCATTCTCTCAACCCTTCACCTACTTTTGATCCTTTTTGCCTGTTGCAGAAGTAAAAGAGAAGAAGTTTGCCATATTACTTGAGAGGGGAAGAAAGGGTAGGTTTAATAATGTGACCCACCCTTTATTTCACCTCAAGATTTATAATTTTGAAATGGCATTTGAAAGCGAGGAAGGAAACTTTCGCTAACATAATAAGCAACAGACCACAAGAAATGCAAAGGACTGCTCTCCAGGACTGTGCCACTTCCATCATGTGGGCCAGTAGTAGGGGAACGTGCTGAGCGTGAATCCTCTGGAGACAGAGAGAGGTTGCTTTTTATCTACTTATCAATTTTAAGAGATCTTGGCAGGTTTACCAGACAGTCGTCATTACCAGTTTTATCCGCAGTATAATCTTTGAGTGTGGAAGCAGAAAACTGGGCTAAACAGTTTTGAAAGAAAATAGGCCATGTGCTTGGTAAACAGGTGTTACTCATTAACACTGTAGCCATTTGGAGTCAGAGTCTCAATTGGCAGAATGGAAAAATTTTGTCGCTACAGTAGTGAAAAGTAGTAAAAAGGTTGGTATAATTTGGTGGGTATATACACCAGCTGGGGAGTTAAAATAAAGCCCAAACTCCACTTTAATTTGAAGTCCTTTCCTCAGGTCAGCTTTATTAATATAAAGAAGATTAAAAAACAAGAACAAAGTAACACACAACACTTGGTAACAGCCAACTGAGGCCCTTACAGCAACCTGGGAGGGGAGAGGATACAACCTTTCCTAAAACATCTGCTGTTTCTTTTTATAGTCCCTCCCCAGACCACAAGTGTAATGGGGCAGGGAACCTAGATTCTAATTGAAATCCCTTACATTCTGGAATGTAAAGAGCTCTACTTGGTGGTGAGGGACGGAGCTGAGCTAAGCGAGGAGACTTGATATAAAAGTCACTTGCTAGGCAAACTCAAGCTGTGAACAGAGACTAACAGGAGAGTTTCAGATGTCAAGCTGCCAATTGTGCTTGGAAGTAGCTGGACATGGTGAGCATGCAGTTGGTCTGTCTGTGGATTATTTGGTTGACTGTGTGGTCTCTGTGTACAGGCTGTGTAGCTGAGCCATAGGCCCTGAGTAAGCAGCTAAGAAAGATCTGTTTGGTGCCTTAGTAATGGGTGTGAAATTCTGACCTTTGGAACTTTTATTATCCCTGCTTAATCATCAAAGGTGCTGGAACAATTTTTATAGTGGGAGTGCTGATGATGGAAACCGTGTTGGGTGTCTGTTATTACTTGAAGCCAGGGGGAGTAGCAACCCCTCCCCCGCCAATGCCCCTGGTTCCAGCACCACTGTTAATCACTCCCCTAGGACAGAGCTGAGTGAGCTGGGAGATCTGATATAAGTCATTTGTTAGGCAAGGCAGGCTGAGCTATGAACAGAGGCAACTATCAGGAGAGTTTCTGAGGGAGCTGAAGGGGAGGCTTTCCTTGCAGGTTCAGCTCTGTACTATAAGTTTGGTTGATAAAGGTGATGGTGTTGACATAATATACATAGCCTTCTGTAAGGCATTTGACTTGGTACCAGATGACACTTTGATTGAAAAACTAGAACAATAGAAAATTAGCATGGCACACATTAAGTGAATTAAAAGCTGGCTAACATTGGTCTTAAAATGTATTTGAAAATGGGAAACCATCAAAGAGTGGTTGTGTTTTATTTTGAGGTCCCATGGGGATCAGTTCTTGGTCCTATGCTATTTAACATTTTTATTAATGACCTGGAAAAAAACACAATCATTATTGTGAAAGTTTGCTGATTACACAAAAAATTGAGGCATGGACAGGACACCGATACCCAATGATCAAGATCGCTTTGCAAGCTGAATGCAAGCAAATAATACGAGTTTTAGCATGGCTAAATGTATACATCTAAGAATGTAAAATTTAGGCCATACTTACATGATGAAAGACTTTATCCTGGGAATCAGTGACTCTGAAAAAGATTTGGGGGTCATGGTGGATAATCAGCTGAACATGACCTTTCAGTGTGACACTATGGCTAAAAGGGCTAACGCAGTTCTTGGATGCATAAAGAGGAGAAGCTTGAGTAGGGGTAAGGGTTATCTGTATTGGGCACTGGTGCAACCAGTGCTGGAATAGTGTGTCCAGTTCTGGTGTTGGCAATTAAAGAAGGTTGTTGGTTGATTGATTGATTGCAGAGGGTCAGAGAAGAGCTAGGAGAATGATTAAAGGATTAGAAAATATGCCTTATAGTGTTAGACTCAAGGAGCTCAGTCTAGTTAGCTTAACAAAGAGAAGGTTAAGAGGTGATTTGATTACATTTATAAGTATGTATATGGGAAATAAATATTTGATAATGGACGCTTCAGACTAGCAGAGAAAGGTATAACATGATCCAGTGTCTGGAAGCTGAAGTTAGATAAATTCAGACTGGAAATAAGTTGTACATTTTTAAGTGAGAGTAATTAACCATTAGAATAATTTACCAAAAGTCATGGTGGCTTAGCCATCTCTGGCAATTTTTAAATCAAGATTAGATGTTTTTTCTAAAAGCTCTGCCCTAGGAATTATTTTGGGGAAGTTCTATGGCCTGTGTTAGACAGGAAGTCAAAGTAGATGATCACAATGATTCCTTTTGGCCTTAGGATCTATGAATCACCATAATTTGCTTAACCAGCCACCTGGAAATTTCCACTGGCCAGGAATGTGGGTGACATAAAGCAGGCTTAATGGTTTTAAGTGTTTTAGCTGGGCTTTTGGCATAGGAGGGAATATTTGTGCTTTTACCCAAGCTTAGTGAATTTTAGATCATGTAGAAAGACTGTTTTTGTTCAGTCAGACTTTTCACAGAATGCATGTTCTGTATTTGGTGTTTTTAAAGCAGATTAATTGTACGAATGATGTGGGCAGTGGATTTTGAGTCAATTTTGATTTAATGTTAGATGTTTTTAATAGTATAGTCCATTATATAGGAACATATCTAAAATAATGAGAGATATGAAAGCTGAAAAATACTTAACATTCTACAACGTCAAAGCACTATATATCTGAACTAATTAATTTGGACTTCCATAGATGTTACTGGAACATAAAATTGTTTTCCTCTTCTGGAGACCTATCCATGGCCTGAAAAATTAACCCACCAACTTTCTCTCCTTAGATTTGCTTACTATTTTGCCAGTTCATTCATTCATTCGTTCATTCATTCATTCATTCATTTTCTCCCCTCTCACCATTAGTGTTCCTGACTCCATTTGGCCTGTTACTCTGTGTAATTATATAATTACTGTGCTTGAGGGAATTACCTTACATGGGTTTAGGTATGCTTCACGCAATGGGAATCCTGCTGCTAAGTAGCTCATTAGCACTCAAGACAGTTCACTACAATGTTAAAGCAGCAAAGAGTTCTGTGGCACCTTAAGACTAACAGACGTATTGGAGCATGAGCTTCCATGTATGAATACCCACTTCGTCGGATGCATCCAATACGTCTGTTAGTCTATAAGGTGCCACAAGACTCTTTGCTGCTTTTACAAATCCAGACTAACACGGCTACCCCTCTGATACTTCACTACAATGTTGTCTCCCAATGGAAGTTATTTTGGGTGTGCAGTATATGTGAAGCTTGTCTGTGAGGGAGATGGATCTTTCTCAGGAGCCATGCTCCGACTGTGGAATGATCTTCCACACAAACTAAGGATTTGTCTACTTGGGGAAAAGCCTGAAGTAGCTGGTGTACACTAGCTACTTGACATTTTTACTGTGTACTGAGTGCCTTTGTGCACATTAGTACACTGCCAAAGTACATTAAGCTAATCTACGCTGCTTCAAGGTAGTCACTGCGGTAGTGTAGACATAGCCTATGAGTCGACCTACACTACGCAACTCCAGCTACGTGAATAACGTAGCTGGAGTTGACATACCTTAGGTCGAGTTACTGTGGGGGGTCGATTGGGAGAAAATCTCCCGTTGACTTACCCTACTCTTGTCATCGGGGGTAGAGTACAGGGGTCAACTGGAGTGCAATCTGCTGTCAGTTTGGTGGGTCTTCACTAGACTTGCTAAATCGACCGCCGGTGGATCGATCGCCAAACATCAATCCTGGCTGTAGTGTAGACCTGCCATTAGTATGCAGTAAGAGTGTCCATAAAGGACATTAGTGCAGAATAACTAGTTCACTTTTTAAATTCACACCTTTGCTTACTATGCACTAACTTCCCCAGGTAGACAAACCCTAAGGATCATCACAAACCTCACCACATTCCACTCCCAAGTGCAAGGTGCACTCTTCAACCTTACCTTCCTCTCTTCATGGACACACAGCAAGATTACAAACAGCCCTGTCTGCACCAAAATAAAATACTCCACTGCATACACAAGTCTCCCTTTGGGGAAAGGATGAAAGTAAGAGCAAATGACACACATTATTCATGCTATTTATTGCACTACTGAAAGGTGCTCAGATAGTATGGTGATGATCACAGTACAAAAACCTGTGTAGAATAGAGTAGAATAAAATGGTGGATTGCCTAGTGGTCAAAACAATAAACTAAACTTCCCTTAGTAGTTGCAGGAGAAGTCTAAACCTAAACACTACTTGTCATGTGCCATGATTACAAATCTCTTCAGCAGTTCCATATGTTGCCAAGAGTTTGCTCTTCTTTTAGATTGATTCAGCATTTGCTTTACCAGCTGAATAAGGATCCAGTTATTGTTTCTGGACCAGACTGTACCATTTAGTTTTCTCTTCTTCCTAAAAAAGAAAATTTTGCCTACTCTTGCGTACCTGCAGAACAAGGGTTTAACTGCTTGCCAGATTATTCTGTGGTGAGTTGAGTTGCTGTAGGCAACAAAAATAGAATAAATAATTTCTGAATGATATTTTTGGAGGGGGGTGGTTTTTGCTTTGTCTAGGAGACAATCTGCTAGTATTTCTTTAATACACCTCTACCCCAATATAACGCCACCCGATATAACACGATTTCGGATATAACGCGGTAAAGCAGTGTTCCGGGGGCGCAGGGCTGCGCACTCCGGCGGATCAAATCAAGTTCGATATAACGCGGTTTCACCTATAATGCGGTAAGATTTTTTTTGGCTCCCGAGGACAGCGTTATATTGAGGTAGAGGTGTATTGTTAATTCTGCATTTATCTGGCAGGCACAGTCTCTTAACAGTCAACTGAAAGGAGGAGCTGCACTTAATTCACTTTTACTATATATTAGAGATCTAGATAATAAGAAATTTACACCAAGTATCAGATAAAATGTCCCATTAGAACATGAAGTAGTCTCTGAAGGGAATTGGTGGAATCTTCACACCATTTATGTCTAGGTTCGTCAAAGCTCTGGAGAATATACTACTGGTAGCAGTCATGCACTGCCAGGGGACAAATGTGGATGATTTGCCGTAATAGAAGAGACCTATCTCTAATGCCCATTAGTTTCTTCACCTTCTTTTCTTAATCTTCTTTGCCAATTCTTCCCTCCCTATTTCCCCTTTGTAGATGACCCAATTGTATCCTTGTTCCCATAAACTGCCAAAGCAAGTCAGGTGAGCTTTTTTTGTGCCATCAGGAAGTTTAATATTTCTGTGTGAGTTCTTGGCTTGTTCTTAAAGATCCCATAATCCTTGATCAAGACCTCCTAGGAAAGGTGAGGAATAAATGCAACAAAGCAACATAGTCCAAGCGCGCGCTCTCTCTCACTCTCCAAGCTCTGTTACTTTCCTTCCTTGAGCTGATGAACAAATGATTAATGCATGAAAATTTGCCTATTTTTCATGACCAAATGAGCATCTTGATTTCTTTTTTTTCCTTCTTGTGTTTGGCAAAAATATTCTTCATTTTGTTTTTATTAAAATTTAGTGGAAAGGTGTGTCCAGTGACTAGGATTATTTTTTGAGACTACAAATTATTTAAAAAGATCATGGGCAGAGTATTAATTCATTATGAGAATCACTTCTGTTGCTAATGTAATAATATGCAGTAAAAAAGCATGCAGCTGACTTGTATAAATATTTTTACAATGTATTTTAAAACACAAACCCAAATTTAATGTTAATTTGAATCCATTGTAATAAGCTGTATCTCTCAAATGGATATAGAAACATGAAATAAGAAATATTTGTAAGGCTAATAAGTTCGAGCCCAACATGTGATTTAGGAGCCTAAATTGACTTTCAATTATGTCTTGGATGCATTAGCTTTCAGTTAGACTTAGAGGTTTGTCTACATGGTCTGTGAATTATAGAGCACTCCAGCGTGCTGTTCTCTAACTGCCTCATGTTGACTCTGCTGGTGCAAACTAAAAGGTACCTAGTTTGCGCTGATGATGTCCCATTTCAAAGAGAACTATGTTAACGTGCACTAGGTACCTTTTAGTTCTCATCAATGGGCCCTACAGGGGCAGTTAGAGCGAAACATGAAATCTAGTTCACTCAGTTGATGCTACCACAGACCACACTGCGACACCATGTAAACCAGCCCTTAGGCTTCTAAGTCAGTTAGTCATTGCAACACTGAGTGGACCAATTCCAAATACAACTTAAAATCTGGGCCTTTTAGAAGTAAGGAGAGTGTCCTGGGGGTTGGGGGTGTGTGTGTGTGTGTACGTACAGCAACTAAGAGAAAGGGATTCTGTTCCTGATAAAGGCTTTTTGGCACTACAATAATAAAAAGACTTGTCCTACAATCAGTGCACTAGCATTTTTGGTCAATGACTCTTTAGTGGTGCTGCCAATCATATTTTTCTGCTGTTTCTCTGCATCCAAAAGATAAATCCCAGGTCCTCATATCTTATACGTGACAATGTGTCTGAGAACCCTTTGTAGCCATCTCATTCACCTGTCAGCTACTGGGCATTATTGCTGTTGCCTACATTAATAGATGTAACCTTGTCAACTTCTGCACTAAATGTATTTTATTTTGAATATTTAGATGGTTTGAAGAGCATTTTTAAGAAAACTACCTTATGTGGTGCTGGTGTACTTCTGAAATTATTGTCCATTCCACATAATAATGTAATGCAAAATGGATCACTTAATCTTCATCAAGAATATTTTGGGGGATTGTGTGTGTGTGGGGGGGGGGGTGTTCTTTCCTCTCTGTACTATTAAGAATGCACTGTAGCAATCTTTTGTTTTTCATTTTTCATGCTAACTAATTCAGTCTTTGGACAAGATTTATAGGCCATTATGTAGTCCTAGATAGACTTTTTTCTGCTTCAAGCATTTGTATCAGATACAATTATCATTGTTGCGTTCTTCTGCCATAGCAATTGATGCTACTGATAATGTAAATTGGATACTAACTTTTAGCTCTAGAGCAAATTCCTACTAAATGTTTGGATCACGTTCACATTATACCAAAAACTGTAGGGATATTAATGGCTAATTTTTATAGGATTGAAACCCAGTGTGTATTATTTGATACAATAAATATAGCAAATGCTGATTAAAATACTACTGGGCACCAACAGGAATGGTTGATAGTTTAACTAGGGATTGAATTGATTTAAAAAAATGTAGTTCAGCTGATGCTTGTAGGCATGAAAAGAAATTTGTGTGGGGTGGGGGGACAAAGTTGGCAGACTACAGCCAAAATCAAATATTTCAGCTCACAGCTGAAATTTTTGCATATATAAGTAAACATGGAAAAATGAGCTGGCAGTTCGCTTAATCCTCAGGATATCCATAGACATGATTTTATTGTAGATGGTCTATTTCTTTTTAGTCAATTGGGTTTGCAAAGTACAATAAATCGAGAAGATTTAGTTTCTTGTGTGTGAAAATACAGATATTAAACAATTTTCAATAACTTGTGTGCTAATAGGAAATCCATGTGTTCTTAAACAGAAAATTTCACATAAAAACAAGTCAGTCATTCCACCCCCCCAAAAAACCCTTTCCTTGATGATAAACTTTTTTTTTTTTTCCCCAGCCAAAATAAATTCCATGAGAAGGGCCAGGATCTCACATATGGGGACTGTAATTGATATCTAAACTCAAATGATTAAACTTGGTGATTCAAATGAAAATAGAGGTACTATAGTATCCATTAGGAGAAAACAGAGTAGGAAGTAGGCAAGTATCTGAGTTTAGTTTGAGGTGTCTGATGGTTTTAAAAATTCCCCAAGAGGTTTAAATTCCACATTTTAAAAATGTTTTACTGTTATTGAAATTATTATTTTTCCCCCAGAATGCGACCTTAAAACATTCAGATTACAAGAATAATGCAAGTATGAAGGTAGCTACAAAGATGGTCCAGACGATGGTTCTTTTGTAGTACCCGTTATAAATAGAAACAGGTGCCGAGAGAACAGGGAATTCTTTTAGATTTCAATACCCTGCGTGATCATTAGAATTTAGCAAAATATTGCCCCTCAAAAGGGAGAAACTCATTGAATGCAGTCGTG
The DNA here is from genome assembly GCF_003597395.2 of Chelonoidis abingdonii. NCBI lineage: Eukaryota > Metazoa > Chordata > Testudines > Testudinidae > Chelonoidis > Chelonoidis abingdonii. Next base: position 64,932,200 of record NC_133769.1, on the reverse strand, counting down.
CTCCCTGATCAAAAGAACGTGACGTGTAAAAATATAATTAGGAAGGCCAAAAAATAATTTGAAGAACAGCTAGCCAAAGACTGTATAAAAGCAATAGCAAAAAAAAAAAATATCTTTAAGTACGTTGTTTAGCAGGCTTCCTTCTTCTAACCACTGGGGACACTGGATGATTGAGATGCTAAAGGAGCACTCCAGGGCAACAAGACCATTGTGGAGAAACTAAATGAATTCTTTGCATCGGTCTTCACGGCTGAGGATGGCAGATGAAATTCACTGTTGATAAAAGCAAAGTAATGCACATTGGAAAACCATAATCCCAACTATACATATAAAATGATGGGGTCTAAATTAGCTGTTACCACTGGAGAGAGATCTTGGAGTCATTGTGGGCATGTGACGTTGCACCGCATAATGATTTATAGAAATATGACATAACTGGAATATGTTTTGTTCTAAATATGCCATGTAACATATCTTTGCAAAGGTTATGTTCTTCTGCATGTATTCATCCTATTTGTATGCATGCATCATTTTTATATCTAATTTTATGACTGTTGGCTCTCTACTTGTATTTAAAGTGTTTGCTGTAGAAAGCACCTCAGGCAGATTTGGTCAATGTAGTGTGAAGGGATTATTCAAGTATTTGGAAGTACTTGGCTAACAATGCACCTTGATAGACATGAATCTGCATCTGAGCTTTCCTGAAAACATTAGGGCTAACATGGGCAATGACGTTGGCCTGTAGAGAACTGAGTCATGTATGGACATGTGACATCTCCATGTGACTCCAAAACTACATCTTGTGGCTGTGATTCTACACAGGGGGAGAGGGGTTTCCACCCACAAAAGAGAGACTATATAAGGCCCTGGGAAACCCCTCCATTTTGTCTTCAGCTGGCTCAAGAGAGAGCCTCTCCACCCCAAAGAAATGCTTGAAAGAAACTGGAGCAAAGGACGGTAACTACGGGGGGCGGGGGTGGGGGTGATTGCTGGACCCAGACTAGGAGGAATTCTAGTCTGTAAAAGAGACTTATTGGAACATCTCTGAGGGTGAGATTTATCTGCTTTTAGTTTCTTACTGTATTAGGCTTAGACTTGCATGTTTTATTTTATTTTTCCTGGTAATTAACTTTGTTCTGTCTGTTATTACTTGGAACCACTTAAATCCTACTTTTTATATTTAATAAAATCACTTTTTACTTATTAATTAATCCAGAGCAAGGTATTAATACCTGGGGGAACAAACAGTTGTGCATATCTCTCTGTCAGTGTAATAGAGGGCGAACAATTTGAGTTTACCCTGTATATGCTTTATACAGAGTAAAACGGGTGTATTTGGGGTTTGGATCTCATTGGGAATTGGATATCTAGGTGTTGGAGGCAGGAGTACTTAAGCAGTTTTCAGTTAAGCCTGGAGCTTTTGAGGGGACATGGTTCAGACTTGGATCTGTGTTTGTTTGTAGCAGGGTAGCGTGTCTGGCACAACCAGATAAGGCACTGAAGTCCCAAGCTGCCAGGGAAAACTGGATCAGGGCTAGTCCTAGCACATCAGGTGGCAGTTCCCAAGGGGGTTTCTTTGACCTAACCTGTCACAGAGTAGTTCTCTGAAAACATCCACTCAATGTGCAGCATCAGTCAAAAAAGCTAACATAAATCCATGGTATGCCCATATCTTGAATACTGCATGCAGATGTGGTCACCCCATCTCAAAAAATAAATATTGGAGTTGAAAAGGTTCAGAAAAAGACAACAAAAATGATTAGGGGTATTGAACCGCTTCCGTTATGAGGAGAGATTAATAAGACTGAGACTTTTCAGCTTGGAAAAGAGACTAAGGGGGGATATGATAGAGGTCTATAAAATCATGACTGGTGTGGAGAAAGTAAATAAGGAAGTGTTATTTACTACTTCTCCTAACACAAGAACTAGAGGTCACCAAATGAAATTAATAGACAGCAGGTTTAAAACAAACAAGAAGTATTTTTTTTTTTTTTTTTTTTTACTTAATGCACAGTCAACCTGTGAAACTCCTTGCCAGAGGATGTTGTGAAGGCCAAGACTGTAACAGGGTTCAAAAAATAACTAGATAAATTCGTAGACGATAGGTCCATCAATGGCTATTAGCCAGGATGGGCAGGGATGGTGTCCCAAGCCTTTTTGTGAGAATCTGGGAATGGATGACAGAGAATGGATCACTTGATGATTACCTGTTCATTCCCTCTGCGGCACTTGGCATTGACCATTGTCGGAAGACAGGGTACTGGGCTAGATGGAACTTTGGTCTAACCCAGTCTGGCCGTTCTTATGTGGCTGGTCAGATATTTAGCCCTATCAGCATTTAGAATGTTGGTTTTCCTCATCCAAAAGTCCAGGTTGGTGGACTCTACCCACCTACTCTTAAGCAGTTACTAACAGGAATAACAAACTTTTGGTTCCTCCTTGTTCTCTAAAGTATCTTTCCCCTCAGGATTCAGTTAAGCTGTGTTTTCCCCACAGTCTACTGTTGACAGTTCTTTACCTGTTTTAGGCTAAAAACTAGGTTTAGAAAGGACACACAGGCAGCCAGTGAGGTAGAATTGAAGTATGAGGTATTTTTTGCTCCTCCTGTGTTAAAGACCTGTTCAGCTGATGAAGTGGGAGTTACGTTGCTCAGCTCAGTAGGGTACCTCTACCAAATGCTTTCATGGAATGACAAAATTTTATGTTTATGGACATAGGATAATATTGTCAATATTTCAGAAGAAAAAGGGATGTGCCCTGCCCTCTCCTTTACAGTGTTTCTCTCCTTTCTCCTAAAAGTGGAGTGGGGTTCTCTGTTTCACCTCCCCCTAAGCCTAGTCTAGTTTTTATCCTGATTGCTAATGTATCTGATATCTAAATTCTACCTGACAATATGACATTTTATGTCAAGTCAATATTTAAGAATTGCACAAATTGGATTATTTTTTTTAAATCTCCACCTTGTGGAGTCTGTCCTAACTAGATGCGTTTATCCCCGTTATTGAGAATTTGTTCAAGATGGGACTGAAAGGTGCTGTTATGGCTTATCAGGTCACACAGTCTCTATTTGAATTTTTGTGCTAGATGGTAATGGTACATTTTCATATAATTAGAGTTGATGTGATAAACAACCTACTCTCTCAAGAATGCTCAAATTTCTATTTCGGGGAGGTGGGGGGAGTATGGTAGGACCATATTAAAGTTACAATTGGTCTCAAGCTGAAAAGAGCTTGTAAACTCAGTATTTAAAAGCTGAAATGCTGTCTGGTTTTAGGAATTGCCGTAATATTGTCTCTTTGGAATGAAGGGAGAGGGCAGCAGGGGTAAAAGGGTTATAGGCGCCTGCCAGAGAGGTGGTGACTGAGACAGCCACAGATTGGGGAGAAGCCACGCAAGAAGTCCAGATATCCAGGAGAGAGAGACCACAGGGTATGATCCTGAGGAACAGCCTGCAATGAGAGTCAGGGTAGGAAGCAAGCCAGGAAAACAGTAAAGGATTGAGCTGGACCCCAGACGAGTGGATAGGCCTGGCTTCCAGCAAAGGAGCTTACTAAGGCCTTGAACAAATGAGGCATGTTTGTAGAGGTTAGGGACTGTGTGACCTTCATCTAGGGCAGGGGTGGGCAAACTATGGCCTGCGGGACCGTCCTGCCTGGCCTCTGAGCTCTGGGCTTGGGAGGTTAGCCCCTGGCCCCTCCCCTGCTGTCCCTCCTTCCCCACAGCCTCAGCTCACTTGTTCGCTCCACCACTGGCACAAGTCTCTGGATGGCGGAGCTGTGAGCTCCTGGAGCAGCGCAGCTGCAGAGCCTGGCCTGACCTGGTCTCTGTGCTGCGTGGTGGCAGAGTGGCCCAGCTCTAGCAGTGCCAACCACTAGTGCTCCAGGCAGCACATTCAGGGAGCAGGGGGGGTTGGATAGAGGGTAGGGGAATTCAGGGTGGTGGTCAGGGGGCGGTGATATGGATGGTGGTCAGGGTGGGAAATGGCGTTGAATGGGGGCAGAGGCCCTGGGGAGGAGTCAGGAAGGAGGGGGGGATGGATGGGGTGGCAGGGGGAAGTCAGGGGACAGGGAACTGGTGGTTGGATGGGGCAGGGGTCCCAGAGGGGCTGTCAGGGAACAGCGGGGTTGGATGGGGCAGAAGTCTGAGGGGGACCAGATAGGAGTTGGGGGCTGGACCATGACCCCCTCCCTTAGCCGGCCCTCCATACAATTTACCAAACCCGATGTGGACCTCGGGCCAAAAAGTTTGCCCATCTCTCATCTAGGGTGACTGGCCTCCAGACGAACTGAACTCTTCACCGTCCAGAGAGGGGAAGGAACTACCAACAACTCGGCCAGAGGGCTGAGGTTGTGACAAGTCAAAATTGACTCGATGGTGATCAATTCATCAGAGGAGGAGGGAAACAGAGGCAGAATTGCTGTTATCTTCTGATTGCCACAAGGGGGCGACAAAAGATCAAAAGCCACCTCCAGTGGACGCAGCTTTTATTTTTATATGCTTACAATTAAATTCTGTTGTTCGACTTATAGTAATACCTTGGGCACTGTCATAATGTATCTTAAAAGGGAGCCACTGTATAAATAAGCTGTGGTAGTGGTAGGTGGTGGTAGTAGTAAGTATTGTGAAGGGATCTCACAACCATAGGAGATGTCACGCGCTAGGGCCCCGATCCTGCAAACAGTTGTTTAACTTATACATGTAAATAGTCTTACTGACTTCAGTGGGACTGTTTAGCTGGTAAGTGTTTGTAGAATAAGGGTCTATAGATGCTTCTATAGATGAGGGTGAGTTAAATATAGAGGGATTTTTGCGATCCTAATTGTAACTTTGGCAGTTTAGTTCAGACTTTTAAGGAAGGGATAAACAATTATAAGTTGTTGAATCAACTAAAAACAACTAATTATTAGTAAACTTTCAACACTTCAAATTGTTTTACAGTAGAACCTCAGGGTTACATATACATCAGGAATGGAGGTTGTTCGTAACTCTGAAATGGTCATATCTTTGAACCTAATGGTGGTTGTTTCAAAAGTTTACAGCTGAACATTTTGACTTTATAGAGCTTTAAACCTTTACTCTGCAGAAAAAAAAATTCTGCTTTTAACCATCTTAATTTAAATGAAACAAGCATGGACACAGTTTCCTTACCTTGTCAAATCTTTTTTTTAAACTTTCCCTTTATTTTTTTAGTAGTTTAACACAGTACTATACTGTGTTTGCTTTTTTGGGGGGGAGTCTCTGCTGCTGCCCGATTGCATACTTCCAGTTCTAAATGAGGTGTGTGTTTGACTGATCAGTTTGTAACTCTGGTGTTCCTAAAGCTGAGGTTCTACTGTATGTTAACATTTTTGGTTCATTAATTGTCAATTTCCTGCAAAAGAAAACAGGTTATATGAAGTCTCTGAAGATTGATAAGTTTTAAATGAATGGTTTAGTGGCAGAAAAGCTGATGTAATGAAATGATGGGAAAGTTATGTAAGCAAGCTGGCCTGACAGGACCTTTATAGAAGTTATGGTTAGAGAAGAACAGCTGCTTTGTATTATTCAATAAGAGTGATGATTAGTTAACATGTCAGAAAATCAGTCTTGGGTATAAAGCTGCTTATAAGTGGATCAAAGAGGCAGGAGTGCCGAAAGCTCCTGAACTGTGAACCCCTCATCCCACGCTGCCCCTTCCCTCGAGGCCCTGCCCCTGCACTGACTCTTCCCTTCCTTCCCGTCCCCAAAGATCCCACCCTGGCTCACTCCTCTCCACTCCCTTTCCCCCTCCCCCGCCAGTCATCTTTGCAGCTGGTAAAAAGTATCTTTCCCCGATCCTCCTGCCCGTTCCAGTACCCTTGCAAACCCTGAGCTACAAGAAGAAATGTGTGTGCATTGTGACAAGCTGAAATGTTGTAGAATTTCTCCTGAAGGGTTTGTAGATCAGTTTGAGTAAGGGAAGGAAACAAGGGAACGAAACCCAAACCCTTGTTCCTCTGGGGCCTAATTCTGACCTGATGCCAGTGACTGCCAGACGATTACAGCAGAGTTGAATTTGGCCTCCTCACCGTGGTTTCTACTAAGGATGGACGTAAGTCCTGAAGCATGAGGTGTAATATACTTTCCAACATTTTGATTATCAGTAATTATGATAACTGGATATTCTTGATACTGGATTTTTTAATTTAATGACTGAACTAGTGAATTTATTTCCAGTTTCATCCCTTGGTCTGCCTCCATGGTTTCTTTAAAGAGGAGTTGTCAGGATAGCTCCATCAAAATCATAAATACACAAACAGTATTTGGATTCCTTGAAGATGACTGACTCACTTTTGTGGGTAGAGGATACAAGCTGAGTGTAGGCTTTCAGCAAAGAGGCAAAATTCCTTTTCCTGCTCTGAGTTTCTTGACATACATCAGAGGACAAGTACATTCTTCTATTCTGGAAACAAATTTCTCTGTTTTTCTATCTCTTTGACATTCATAGTTTTTACTTCTCACAACAGAAGTCACAACAAGTAACGTTGGACAGGTAATTTTAATTTAGAATGTGGAATAAACTCTTTGTGGTTTTCTCCAGTCAGTTGTCTGTCTTGAATACAGCCAGAGCATTGTACAGCCTTGAGGATTAAGCCCCATCACACCATTGCCTGTAAGGCAGGGAGAGAATCTAATTATTTATGCTCCACACCTAGGAGGTGATTGCTTGCTTCCTGGCCAGAGGAGATGGAGCTAGGTTGTATAAGGAGCTGGGGACTCAAGAGGAGAGGGATCCAGGAGAAAGGAGCTACGGAGTGTTCCCTCTCCCTGGGAAAGGCGTAGAGGAAGATCTGGTAGCTTGGGAATGGTTGTGGCCAGAAAGTAGAGCCACAGGAGCAGGGTTAATTCCTGTGATGGGCCCCTAGAGTGAAGAGCAGCTCCAAGCCAGGGTCTGTGAGGAGAAGCAATTGAGGTAGAAGCCCATGAGGTGTGGAAGGCCAGCTTGAGTGGAAAAAGGGAAATGGCGGGGGCGGGGGGTCAGTTCACTGTCAAATGGGAAGAATTGAAGTTAGATCCAGGAGGGGTAAAAGATCTTTGGCTTGGAGCTGAACCCCAGAGGGGACTGAACTGTTGTGCAGCTTGGTTGGATGGCTGAACAACAGAAGACTCAATAAAGGAGTCTGGAGTAGAGATCAGCTGGGAGTGGTAACCGCCACTGAGAAAGTGGCCACCAGAGAGGGTGCATCAGGCCAAGTCCTCTGCAATGCTCGGTCTCCAGGCAGGAGCGGGTGCCCTAGAGATAAGGACAGAAGTTGCCAAGTGTGAGCTCATTTGCAAAGTCACTGTACTTAACACTGACCATTTTCGACTTGAAAGCAGCTTGTTTCTTCTTTAGTGTCAACATTGCCTCTTAAATCTCACTGGTTTATCCAACATTCTTGTGTCTGTCTCATTCTACGTGCTTATATGACCTTAATCACCTTAGTACCTATGGGCCTTTTACGTATTTAAGAATAGCAATAGCAATGGCAATCTCTTGCTTTTTTCCTTCCCAGCCTGTAGAAGAAATAGATTGATTAGCCAATAGTTATTTTTTTTTTGCTTTGGGTGAAGAACAACTGAAGGTGCAGCTATGTTGACATCTGCTCATAACGCTAATTTCCAGGGTTTCTGTTTCCCTGGGAAGAAAAATCATTCTTCTTCGAGTGCTTGCTCATATCCATTCCAATTAGGTGCGCGCGTGCCGCAAGCACGTTCATTGGAGATTTTTACCCTAGCAACACTCGGTGGGCCAGCAGGGCGCCCCCTGGAGTGGCGCCGCCATGGCTCCTGATATATACCCCTGCCGGCCCATCCGCTCCTCAGTTCCTTCTTACCACCCGTGTCGGTCGTTGGAACAGTGGAGCGCGGCTTAGCTGATCTCCACCTCCCTAGTGATTCGCTCGTTTATATAGTTATTGTGTACGTAGTTCGTTTTCTATAGTTCTAGTTAGCATTTAAATTAGTAGTTCTTATAGTTGTGTATATATAGTTACAGAGGATCGGGGGCTCGCCCCTTTTCCTCCCCCGGTACCGGGGCCCATGCCTGGTTCACCAGGCTTCAAACCCTGCGCGGCCTGTCATCGGCCGATGCCCATAGGAGACCCGCACGGCTCCTGTTTAAAGTGCCTAGGCGAATCCCACCTTGCGGACAAGTGCTGAATCTGCAAGACGTTCAAGCCCCAGACAAAGAAAGAGCGGGATGTTCGCCTGAAGCAGCTTTTGATGGAGGCAGCGCTAACTCCTCCATCCTCGGCACCGACTCTGGCACCGGGAACACTGGCACCAGTAAAGGCTCCTCAGCACGACCCTTCACCGGCCCAACCCACTGGCCAGCACTGCTCCCTCTCCCCGAGGAGCAAGAGGCACAAGGCTCCTGCGGCACCTACAGCTACACCGCAGTCAGAGCGTACCTCCAAGACGGACCGCCCGGCACCGTGAACTGCCGCGACACCGCTTGTCTCCGCACCGTTGATTCCGGTCTCACAGGAACCGTCGCGTCCGGTGCCTACCAGCTCCCCGGCGCACGCTGCGGTTGAGCTCGTCGTGCCCTCCACGCCGGAAACCTTCTCCACGGCACGGGACCTAATTGCTCTGACACAACCTGAGCTGCCCCAATCCCCGGCACCGTCGGTGTGGGTTATTCAGTCGTTTGGCAAGCCCATCATGGTGCGACCACCTTCCCCAGGCACCCTCGAATGCCGTCGGTCCCGATCTAGATCCCGCGGTCACTCTTGGTCCCAACATTGCTCCCGATCCTGGCGCCGCTCGCAGTCCCAGTACCGTTCTCCATCCCGGTACCAGTCGTACTCGCGGCACTGCTCGAGGTACCGGTCTCCGTCATGGTACTCTCGTCACCGGTCCAGATCCTGGCACCGCCGTACCTCTCGCAGCCGATCCCGGCATGATGATGTAAGGCACCGGACGACCTCCTGGCACCGCGCTGGTCGCAGGTCCTGGTCCCGCTCCCGGCACCGCCACGGTTCCTGGTACCGTTCGCCGGTACCACGCAGAGATGAGTTCTATGGATGCAGAGACCTGGTCCAATCAACTTCAGCTCCTCCGTGGCCTTGGCGTCATCCCTCTGTCTCCTCCCACGTGGACAGTGCCTCCTACGGGGGTTCAGATACGCAGGCCCACCCGGACCACGGACCTTCTCAGTGGTCTTTTTGGACACCTTGGGCCTATCACCAAGCCCAAGGCGAACCAACGGGCCCCTCACGCTCCGGTCACTTAGAGCACCGTGCGCTCACGGCCACAGTCAGCAGACCTCCCCCCGCTGATACGGAGGAAACCGCTGCACACGCACCGGAACAGCATGATCTTCCGGAGACGGAGGTCCCCCAGGATGAGGCGTCAGTCCAAGACCCACTCATCCCAGGACTTTCATCCTCCTCTTCCCCAGATGAGGCGGTAGCGGGCACATCGTCATCGGGGCCACCTCCGATCACACCAGGATCTTCTGCGGCGTGTCGCCCAGAATATCAACCTTCCAGTAGAGGAGGTTCCCAAGGTGGAAGACCCGGTGATAAGCATATTAACTGCGGAAACACCAACCAGAGTGGCTCTCCCTTTCATCCGTTCGATCCAGGCCAGAGCGGGCACCATCTGGCAGTCCCTGGCTTCCATTCCACCCACAGCCAGGGGAGTAGAACGAAAATACATGGTGCCTTCTAAGGAGTATGAGTACCTCTATGTGCACCCCGCCCCCTGCTCGTTGGTGGTACAATCAGTCAACGAACGGGAACACCACGGCCAACAAACCCCCGCGCCAAAATCTGGGGAGGCCAGGTGCATGGATTTGTTGGGCCGAAAGAGCTACTCCGCCGGAGGCCTTCAACTCCGCGTGGCGAACCAGCAAGCCCTCTTAAGCAGATGCAGCTACAATACCTGGGAGGCAGTCGGCAAGTTTACCGAGTTGGTTCTGCAGGACTCCCATCAGGAGTTTACAGCTCTCCTAGAGGAGGGGAAGAGGGTCGCGAGGACCTCCTTACAAGCCTCGCTAGATCCGCCGATTTGGCAGCTAGAACGGTCACGTCTGGCATAGCCATGCGACGCATATCATGGTTGCAAGTGTCCGGCCTACCACCTGAGCTGCAACACACCATACAAGACTTGCCATTTGATGGACAAGGCTTGTTTTTGCAAAAGACGGACCCCAGACTACAGAGTCTGAAGGACAACTGGGTCATTATACGTTCGTTGGGAATGCATACACCCCAGACTCAGAGACGGTCATTCTGCTCCCAACCTCAGCACCCTTACCCCCCACCTCAGCCAAGACAAGATTTTGCCTGAAGACGAGGTCATACTACCTGCAGACTTCAGTCTGGACCTCAAGGGGCAACAATTCCAGTCCCGGCAAACCAACACCGGGACCCAAAGCAAACTTTTGAGGGTGCGCCCGAGAGCAGTGTACCAATTGTCTCCCCAGATCCCTTTCAGTTTTACAACCGCCTTTCCCCATTCCTCCCTGCATGGTCCCAGTTGACTTCAGATCGTTGGATCCTACGTACGGTGGAGCTTGGATACTATCTTCAGTTTGTTTGACCTCCTCCCTCCCACCCCCCCTCCTCGTCCCTCTTCAGGGACCCCTCTCACGAGCAACTCCTCATTCAGGAGGTTCGCAGGCTCCTCTCAATCGGAGCTATAGAGGAGGTACCGGAGGAGTTAAAGGGCAAGGGGTTTTATTCCCGATATTTCCTAATTCCCAAGGCAAAAGGGGGCCTCCGGCCCATCCTGGACCTGCGAGGACTGAACAAATTCATTAAAAAGTTCAAGTTCCGCATGGTATCCCTGGGAACCATCATTCCTTCCCTGGATCCCGGAGATTGGTACGCCGCTCTCGATATGAAGGACGCATATTTCCACATTGTAATTTATCCCCTGCACAGGAGGTATCTGCGCTTTGTGGTAAATCAGGGTCACTACCAGCTTACTGTCCTCCCCTTTGGTCTTTCCTCGGCCCTTCGGGTCTTCACGAAATGTATGGCAGTCGTCGCTGCTTCCCTGCGCCGTCGTCGAATACACATCTTCCCTTACTTCGATGACTGGCTTATCCGAGGGGCCTCCGAGGCACAAGTCATCAGCCATGTCACCATCATCAGGGAGCTGTTTATGCGTCTAGGCCTAATCATCAATTTGGACAAGTCCACTCTGGTGCCTACGCAGAGGATAGAATTTATCAGGGCAATGCTGGACTCCAACCTTCCAACGGCCAGTTTATCCCCACACCGGTTTCAGGCCATAGTCTCCCTTGTCAAAAGTCTTCAGTTTTCCAACTACCTCTGCTCGTACTTGCCTTGCTCTCCTCGGGCACATGGCTGCATGCACATTCATCACGAAGCATGCCAGACTGCGAATGCACCCTCTACAAATCTGGCTCGCTTCCGTCTATCGGTCGGGCAGAGACGCCATAGACATTATTCTGACAGTTCCGCCGAACGTTCTAGGCTCCCTTGACTGGTGGAGGACGTCATCCTGTACGTGTGCAGGCCTGCCGTTTCATCCTCCCCAGCCCTCCACGTCCCCAACAACGGGCGCGTCCTCACTGGGCTGGGGTGCTCACCTAGGGCACCTGCTCACCCAAGGCCTTTGGTCACCCCGGGAGTTGACACTTCACATCAATGTCCGAGAGCTGAGAGCAGTCCGGCTGGCATGCCAAGCATTCCAGCGCCATCTACAAGGCCATTGTGTTGCAGTATTCACAGACAACACAACGGCCATGTATTACATCAACAAGCAGGGAGGAACACGGTCTTCCCCCTTGTGTCAGGAAGCGATCCTGCTGTGGGACTTCTGCATAGCCTACTCCATAGATCTAGAGGCCTCCTTCCTCCTAGGAATATGGAACATGCTCGCAGATCACCTGAGCAGGTCCTTCCTATCACACGAATGGTCCATCCGTCCGGGCGTTCTCCATTCGGTTTTCCGGAGGTGGGGCTTTCCCCACATAGACCTGTTTGCATCCAGAGTGAACAGGAAATGCCAGGTGTTCTGCTCCGTACAAGGTTGCTCCCTGGGCTCCCTGTTGAACGCGCCACCTCTGTTATGCCTTCTCACCGTTTCCTCTCGTCCACCGAGTCCTACTCAAGCTCCACAGGGACAAAGCCCGTCTTATCCTGATAGCCCTGGCTTGGCCGAGGCAGCACTGGTACACCATGCTGCTCGACCTGTCCCTGTCAGACCCAATTCCCCTACCACTCTGGCCGGACCTGATCACGCAAGACTTCGGCAGGCTGCACCATCCAGACCTGCAGTCCCTTCATCTGACAGCTTGGCTCCTGTCTGGTTAAGCCAATCAGAGCGGCGTTGCTCCGCTGCAGTGCAGCAGGTGCTGCTCGGAAGCAGGAAGCCCTCCACGCGCTCGACACACCTCGCTAAATGGAAGTGCTTCTGCTACTGGTGCGCCCAGCACGGCCATTCTCTGCATTCTGTATTAGTCCCCACTATCTTGGACTATTCATGGTCTCTCAAAGAGCAAGGTCTGGCGATCTCCTCTCTACAAGTGCATCTTGCAGCTATATCCACCTTCCATCCTGGGGAAGCTGGCAGTTCCGTTTTTTCCCTCCCTATAGTTTCCAGATTCCTCAAAGGCTTGGAGCGACTCTACCCCCAGGTCAAACGCCCTCCCACTACCTGGAACCTGAACCTCGTCTTTACCAGGCTCATGGGGCCCCCCTTTGAGCCTTTAGCCACATGCTCGCTGCTGTACCTGTCCTGGAAGACAGCATTCCTAGTCGCTGTCACCTCGGCTAGACGAGTCTCAGAACTTCGAGCATTGACTGTGGATCCTCCATATACGGTGTTGCATAAGGACAAGGTACAGCTGCGACCGTACCCGGCGTTCCTCCCTAGGTTGTCTCGCCGTTTCCATTACCAGGACATCTTTCTGCCAGTCTTCTTTCCAAGCTGGTTCATCGTGACGTTAAAGCAGCTCCATACTCTGGATGTCGTAGGGCTCCCATTATATATTGAGAGGACAGACCTCCGGCGCTCACCATTCAGTATTTAAGTGGTGGCAGAACGTATGAAAGGGCATCGGCAATCTCCTCCACAACGTATTGCATCTTGGTGCATTATATTCGGGCTTGCTATGACTTGGCTCAGTTCAGACTCGTCATCTCACCACCACTCTCTCGGTGCTCAGCACTCATTGCACATTCTTGGCCATGTCCATACAGGAATTGCAGTCGGCCACATGGTCTTCCATCCACCCTTTGCATCGCACTTATTTGGCTCATCAGTTCGAGACGGATGCCGCCTTCGCTCAGCGGTATTACATTCGCAACGTCTCGCTGCTGACCCTCCGCCTAGTAGGCTGGGAATCACGCTAATTGGAATGGGATATGAGACAAGCACTTGAAGAAGAAAAGACGGTTACTCACCTTTGTAACTGTTGTTCTTCGAGATGTGTTGCTCATATCCATTCCACACCCTCCCTCCTTCCCCACTGTTGGAGTAGCCGGCAAGAAGGAACTGAGGAGCGGATGGGCTGGCAGGGGTATATAGCAGCGCCACTCCAGGGGGCGACCTGCCGGCCCACCGAGTGTTGCTAGGGTAAAAAGTCTCCGACGAACATGCACATGGCGCACGCACACCTAATTGGAATGGATATGAGCAACACGTCTCGAAGAACAACAGTTACAAAGGTGAGTAACCGTCTTTTTTCTGTCATTAAAGCCTCTGAAATTGTCAGTAGTGTTTGTTTTCACAGCCAAAGTTTGCACATTTTTCTTCCCCACCCCAAAATGTGCTAACTTTCTGCTCCACTGAAGCTAACTTTGGCTTTCATCCCTTTAAACCACTTAGAGTATCTTTAAACGTCCTTAATGTCACCACTGTGCTGAAAGCATTTAAGGTTTACCCTGCTGGCCATGTTCAAGCTGATTGCACAGTTCCTGCTGTTTGGCGATTGTTTGGTTTTTGCAAAAGAGGGGTAGGGACTGACATTGTTTTACTCAACAGACTTAGATCTCCTCCAGCTCCACTGTTTGGTGGTTACGTTCATGAAGGAAGCAGAAAGGAATGATCCTCTAAGGATGGCAGATGAATTCTAAAAGCTAAAATCTGTAGGTTTTAACACCTTCAGGTGCTGTGTCCTGTTCTTCATAGCTCATTACTGTAGGGCCTGTAATAAAATACAAAGCCTTGTTGGTTTTTTAGAAGTATTTGTTGCTAGAACAAAGAGTTTGAAAATTACTGGAACTTGGCATGTGTACATGAGGTATATTCCACATATGAATTTACACGTTAAGAGCTTGGTCCAGCTCTCATTGAAATTACTTCAACTTTTGTTGTTGACTTCAGCAAGAGCCAGAGCCAAACTCTAAATATACCTTGTTAGCCTAAAAAGCAGACTCTCCTCCTTTAGAAACTTAAGGTTTCTAAATTATCGTTATCTTTAATTATCATCCTTCCCTAAGATATGACCTCTTAAATACTTGTGGGACGGACTGACAGTATGCTGAACAAATCTTATGGAATGAAGATAAACTTTCCTGAATTAAGTTAAACCTTATTGATTTAGGGTTAATACCTTTGTGATATGTTGTACATGAAAAAAGCAGTTGGGTATGTGGTGTTGTGGCATTGTAAGTACCTGCTTTAGTACCAGGGAGATGCTAATTTACTACTTCTGCTATCAACCCTTTGAAGTTCTCCCATGGAGAGGTTCACATATATTAGTTCAAACTGGATTCTCCATGGACCACCAAACAAGGAGAGTATTTATGGATTAACACCCTGGTTTTAAACAGGCTCATGCCTGACTCAGCAAACAGATGGGACCCTGGTCCACAGAAGACCCCAATCCTTAGGGTAGGGTTGGAAGGACTGGGCCTGCTGAGGTCCCATAACACTGAATGCTTGTCCTAAGCTGAAGCTGTGATGAACTGGTAACCACAAGGAATCCTCTTGGTTGGGGGGTTGAAGGATGGCATTCTGCCAGAATCCATGTCAGAGTTGGGGTTAGCTCAGGTAAGCTTATTAGTATGCATATAGGTTCTTTTGTTGGTTTTTTTCTGTAATGCTTTTTCTCTTGGGAATAAAGTAGGTTATCACAGGAACATATTTTCTGGAAGATTACACAGGCAAAATTTCAGGTGGAAAGGTGGTGCTGGAGATAAAGTAAAGCAGGCATATAAGTTAAAGTTGTGCTTACAGATGAAAAGGAGTCACAAACTTAACTACAGGGTTTCTACCCCACCATCATAATACAGAATAGTAAAGAAAGAAGTACATAACTTTAACTGTTGAAAATCTGTTATGTGATCATGTGCGCCTCTTTGCAGTTATGCCTAGGTGCTATACTCAAAAATGAAGCTTCTCTGCTTCATGTTGCAGGAAATAAATTGCAGGAGAAAAAACTTTAATGGTTAGCACAAAACCAGGGACAAACCGGTCATGTAGCCTCTAACTCCTAGTCTCCAAATAAGCACATCAAGTTGTCACAATTCAAGGCAACTGCACCTGTTTTTCCCCTCAGTTGCCCAGCAAGGGTACCCACTTTCAGGCTTCAAGATCCCCAGCTTGGATAGAGACCTGCGTCTCTCCCCCTCCTGACCGGGGTATTTCCAGGCTGCACGGTTCCCTGCTTTTACTGTGTATTTACCAGCAGAGTCAGGTTGCCCATGGACACCTGCTTACTTTCTCTTCAGAGATGGTTACCAGGGGTAATTACTACAGTTGGATGGTACTACACAGCACTTTTCTTTATGCAGTATTGGACAAGATACTTGGGTGATGGGAATTTGAAAAATTAGTGTTTCAAATTAGTTTACATTTAACATGATGCTGAATTTCAAACAGCTGGACTGAGAAACTGCAATTGCTTTTTATTCAGTTGTATTAGAAACCTCACTTTCATTTTTAAAATTGTGAAGGTACTTTTTGGAGACTTCAGTGACCTAGGATATTTTCCAAGCAGTCACAATGAGTTAGCTTATAAAATACCTGATAGGTCATTAACATTAAAAGGCAATTCATACCTCTCTCAGCTATTGTTTCAGGCTGCCTACATGTTTAGGAAGACGACATTGCATTGGTTTGCACTTGGCTTTTGTTTTTATACTTTTCATCCATGGGGTCTTTAAAGTTGATTTAAAAAATAATAAAAATGGAAAGCTTGGATTCTAGAGCACAATTCTATGGCAAAGAGTGAATCTGTGGTATATTCTGTGCATGGTTCCCTGCCTATAGATCTGCCATTTAAAGTGCTTACAAAGGAAAAGGTATAAGTTGTAAAATTCCTGTATTAGTACTTACTTCTGCTCTGAGTTATTCCACCATGTGTCAGTGATTTCTAGGGTTCTGAGTTCACCTTCTAGGTGCAGATTCTTGGAGGCAGAAATTGTACATTTTTTTTAACTTGTCTCTTGGATTTTTGGGTGCTTTCATACAGATGTCTGCTATTCTGATTTTTTTTAAATAAAAAAAAAGTCAACTTACTAATATTACTTTCTTTCAGATAATACACTTTTACAATACCTGCTATGTTAGATGAATATTGTGAATAAGAAATGAATGCTCATCTATGGAAATGTGCAAACTCTTTCTGTCACTTGTGAAGATTAGTTTTGTGCTAATTTAAGTTGACAGCTGTATAAAAAGGATTAATACCATCACCAGCAAACTCTTGAGGTTCACTTTCACACGTGCTAAATATGAAAGATAAATTTCTAAAGCTTGGAACAATTTTGCATAAGCCATTTATCTTGATTTCCTTTTAACCCTGGGCGAAGTGCAGTCTCAGTTCTCAACATTAAAGAGTGATGTTATGGGAATTACTGCAATTCCTTAAACAAAGAACTGGCTTCCATGTAAGAACAAGGAGAGATTATATATAAAATAGCTGAGAGAGAGAAGGGGCCATGTCTATGCACAAATCTTCAAAGAGAGCATCAGCAAGGGAAATATGAAAAATTAATTCAAAGGTAAATGGCTGCTGTGTTCTCTTTTTTCTTTTTACTATTTTGAGTGCAATAGTTCACTTTCAGATCTGAATTTTGGAACAGAATATTTCGTCCTGACTTTTCAGAATTCAAGTTAGCAAATGTTGGGATATTTCTGGTTTTGTAGTTCTGGTTTCTTAGCCAAAGTGAATATTGCTCATCCTAGAGTGATATCTGCTAAGCAGACAAGTTAATCTTCAATATGTGTACATGGAATAGGATGGCTCAGTGGACTAGTAATAGTGTACTCTTTCACCTCTAAGTTATTCATTTGAATGTGGGCACGAGTATGTTCACAAGGCACTTCCATCTGGTGGACAATGAACTTCCTTCCCTTCTAAAGGTTGATGCATCAAGGTCACGCTGGCAACAAATTTGTAGGACAGCATGAAGAAAACTCAGGCTGCCACTGCCTATTTTAAATCTCTTCTGCGGATCAATTGAGTACTTCAGTTTCCAGAGCTATTTATAACACACCTGTAATGATCTTATAAAATGTCTCCTTATAAATTATTTCTTGACTTTGTTTTCTATTTGTATTATATATAAAATGTTTAATATATTTCATATCTATTTAATATAACAGATGTTTTATCTATACATGATATTGTACTAGTCTAGTCCCTTAAATACACACATTCGCCTTTCCAGTCCTCCTTCCTTGCTGTTAATTTCTGCTGCTTCAATCTGAAGTGCCCTAACATCTTGTTACTACTTATAGCCCTCACCAGTGCTGATAGGTGCTCTTTGTTTGCCTCTTCAATAGTAGAAACTTAGAAGTGAGATTTAGTTCTCTTTGGTGTTTTTGTTTTGTTGTTTCATAAACACAAATGTCCGCCAGTCTGAAGGCAGAGCCTACCAGGTTGGATCTGCTGTTCCTTACACAGAAAGCTCTCTCCACTAAAGATCTTCCTAGGTGTCAGAGATCACTGGTCTTGAACCTAGGCCATGGGTCCCCAGGCAGTGCTCGGACTGTGAGTGCCACCTGCAAGCTCACCAGTGGAGAAGGGAGTTAGTGGATCTCTAGTTCATAAAGGGCTCAGCTCGCAAAGCTCCTGATTGGAGGAGACATACAGCCCCACCATTTGCTCAGATGCACTACTTAAGCCAGTAGGAGGTGCAGGAAGTTGTCTGAGCAACTAGGTGGATCTCTGGTTGGCTGTCATTTTGGAGCCTGCTTACTCACCTGAGCCCTGTCTTCCTACTTGTTCCTGCCTTCTGACCTGTTCCTGCCCTCCTTACCCCAGATCCTCCTCCGCTTCCAGGTTCCTACTTTCCTACCTCACTCCATGTCCCTGCTCCATCACTCTCTCCCTGACCATTGACTTGACTCCATCTCTGACCCCACTCTGGTCCTGACTCTGACCATAAGGCTTGACTACCCGGTCCCCAGTCCTCACAGGTTGCTCAGACCACTCCAGCTCAGACCACTCCAGCTCCATCCAGGCCGGACCCACTGGATGGACCCACTGGATTCTCTTGTTCCCTAAGGGGCATTGGCACTGCACAAGAAGGCAATCCATCTGCAGACAGACAACTGAGCATTGCAGGCGCAGAACGAGCAGCTGGCTGCTGAGAACTAGGCATTGAGGGAGCAAGCCCACTAGCTCTATGCAAAGAACAGTATGCACTAGACCTGTCCAGCTGCACTGTCACCCAAGCTGGTACTTGCTGTCTCTCAGCCTGTTGTCAGTGCAGGTAGATTTGACCCAGCAGCAACTTGCTCCTAAAGAGAGAGAGCACCAACGACACCTTAACCGACTCACCATAACAATATTTCCATGAGGAGCCCAGCCTGAAAGAATCTGAGAAATGAGCCAGCCCAGGCTCGGAAAAGGGGGCTAGCCCGGGACATCCTGACAGTGTTCCTCTGAACCCCGCACTGAAGTCTTGGCTGGAATACATGCTGGTTCCTGTTGACCAGCACTGTACCTACAGGGGCCACTGAGTTACAAATCCTGGGGAATCCCCAACCATAACCTCCACAGAGGGGTCTCATGGACTGATGTAGCAGACAACTTTATTAATACAGAAGCAGCCCAGGTACTACAGATTCCCTTGTGGACCAAGCCGTTCTAGACCTAATAGAGATGTTCAATGGAGGGTTCTTATCCTCTGAACCAGTGACCATGAAAACTGTTCCTCTCAAGTTTACTATCCAAGATCATTGAGAGACACTACAGTTCAGTACCATCCATTCCCCAACTTCTCTGTGACGTTGGATATATTGTGGTGGCCCTCCACAACCCCCTTGTCTGCTTGCAAGAACTAAAAGTTGTCACCCCCCCCCCCCGCCCCGAATTCTGCCAGCAGCACTGCTTGTGCCCAGGAAATGGGCAGCGCTAAGTAGTTCCCCAGCAGTAGCAAGCTGGAGTAGCTCAGCAGAGCCACCCACTGATCCTGGTCCTTGACTTCTATCCAAATATGGGGACTACAATGATGTCTTCAGATGGAAAGGAAAAAAAATGCAGGCCCCTTGCCCCCACACACAGACTTTGATTGCCCAGTTGACTACAACCAGGAGCAAACGTTCCATTCAGGCATCTATATGCCATGTTCAAGCCTGAACTAGCCGGACTGCACACCTACGTACAGGAGAATGTAGGGCTTTATTCATAAATTCACCTTCCCTGCCGGGGTGCCAGTCCTCCTTTTTATCTTGGTCTATCTGTCTGTCTTAAGGAAGCCTCCAACAGTGCATAGATTATCAGGCTGTGAATCAGGTCACCATCTGAAATCAATACCTATTAAAACTTCCCTGAACTAATGGACTGTGTGAATGCTGCTCAGGAATACACACAGTTGGACCACAGGGGGATATACAGCCTAGTATGTGTTAGAGTTGAGGACGAATGGAAGACTGCCTTTTGAACTCGTTACAGTCACTTTGAGTATCGTGTGATGTCAGGCAAGGTTCCAACATTTTATTAATGATGTACTGCAAGACATTCTGGATCAATATGTGGTTGCATACCTGGATGACATGTTTTTAACAACACACCATGCATGTCCATTCCATACCAACACGGCCTCTCCAATTAGCTAGAAAAATGTACCTCTGATCAATTCGCCATAGAATTCCTTGAATTCATCCTATCTCCTGCTGGTATTGAAATACCCATGCTACGTAAAGACAGTGCTTGGGTTGCTAGTGCCATAGAACATTAACAAATTACAATGTTTCCCGAAGTTCACAAACTTTTATCGACTACTCACCCTGAGGTTCTTGGAACTGATCACCTCCTCACTGCCCTTCTCTGCAAAGACACCAGGTTCCTCGGTGTTCTCAAGACCCATCAGGCCTGCAAGCAATTAAAACATGCATTTACCACTGCTCCTATATTAGTCTACACAAGATTTCATCATCGAAACAGGTGTTTCTAACTTGGCAATTGAAGTGGTGCTATCCCAAAAGCGCAGTCCTCAATGATTGCTGTGTCCATGTGTCTTTTTATTTCACGAGATTCTCACCCACAGAGCAAAATTTAAAAATTTGCAGAAAACTCGTGGCAATTAAGATAGCCTTTGAACTATCTGGAAAGGGTCCTGTACTCTATCCAAGTGTACTCTAAATATAAGAACCTAGAATATAGACCCATAAATTTAAAGGCCAGAAGGGACCATAAGGATCATCTAGTTTGACCTCCTGGACATTGCAAGCCACAGAACCTCATCCACCGCTCCTCATAGACCTATAACCTCTGAGTTACTGATGTTCTCAAATCATGATTTAAAGACTTTAAGTTACAGAGAATCCACCATTTACAATGGTTTAAACCTGCAAGTGATCTGTGCCCCATACTGCAGAGGAAGGCAAAAAAGACCAGGGTCTCTTCCAGTCTGACCTGGGGGAAAATTCCTTCTCAACCCCAAATATGGTGATCAGTTATACCCCAAGCATGTGGGTGTGTGGGCAAGACCCACCAGCCAGCCAGAATTAGTTGTAGTATCTACATAGAGCCAGATTTCTCAACCATTGACAACTTTGGTGGGTCTTATTCTTTTCATGCTTTGATTTTGTATTCTCTTATTGCCCAGGAATGAAAAATAACAACATCGGCACTCTGACCTGGAAGAGAGACTGTTACGCTGACTTAAAAGGTGCAACCACTAAACCTTCTGAATCTTCAAATCTCATAACTTTCTGGCCATGCATCTGTCTCTATAGGTTTATCAATCGATTTTGGACTATTACTTATTGCTGTAGAAGTAACAAAATAACCACCCACCTGAGTACTTACTCTTTGTTTTTGCAGAGCTGACAGGAGGTGGTTGTTGCTAAATGCTTATAGCATTCACCTAATTTTTGCTTACACTTCCCTTATTCCTAAAAAAAAAAAATAAATAAATAAATTTCATGTTCCATATTGCTTGGGAAGCATAGTTAAAGATATTATGGCATTGAACTGCTTCTTAAGCAATCTCTATGCAGCTAGATTTTTTTCATGGCATGGATAACTCTTAAATGTTCCTCGTTTCAAGTGATGCCACTCTTTCTTTAGTCCCAAAGTCACTCCTATGGTTCATACCAATTTGGTGTTCCCTCACTTTCCTTATTCAAAATTAATTACAACAGGAATTTTAACAAAAATGAAACTGATCATAGGATTATTTGCAGTAAAGGAAGGAATCCCTTGCCATTTTGAGTTCCCAGCATTAATAGTTTTTAATGGCCTTCATTTAGAGTCTTTGTTGTATATTGCATCTAGGGTGACTAGATGTCCCGATTTTATAAGGACTGTCGTGATATTTGGGTCTTTTTCTTATATAGATGCCTATTACTCCCCAGCCCCGGTCCTGATTTTTCACACTTGCTATCTCAGAGGTCGGCAACCTTTCAGAAGTGGTGTGCCGAGTCTTCATTTATTCACGCTAATTTAAGGTTTTGCGTGCCAGTAATACATTTTAACGTTTTTAGAAGGTCTTTCTATAAGTCTTTAATATATAACTAAACTGTTGTTGTATGTAAAGTAAATGTTGTTAAAATGTTTAAGAAGCTTCATTTAAAATTAAATTAAAATGCAAAGCCCCCCGGACCGGTGGCCAGGACCAGGGCAGTGCGAGTGCCACTCAAAATCAGCTTGGGTGCCGCCTTCGGCACACATGCATAGGTTGCCTACCCTTGTGCTCTCTGATCGCCCGAATTGCATCCCACAGTTTTGTTTAGGTGTATAGTGGAGTGCCCTCCAGTTAGTTCACAATGTGGACTTAGTCCAGCAATTCAGACAGAAGTAATATCAGAAGCCAAATGTTCACTATAAAAACAAAATTTGTTGCACTTTTTCCAGTTCGTAAAGCAAAATGTAGGTACACTGGAATTTTGAAACACAGATACACAATTAGAACACTTGTGTCAGGTAGCAGAAGGAAAGATTTTACTGTTTCAGTGTGGAAAAAGAAAGCATATTCTGCTCTAAATAGAGTGAAAGGAACTTAGCAATACATCTTTATATTATCTGTTTCATGCCACTGTGGTTGTATAAGCAAGAAACTTGGATGTTTTGCTGATGTATCTTGTTGGATGTCCTCTCACCTTTAAATATATAAAGCCTTTGTTTACTTTTACAAGTATATTGAGTTCTTTAAAGCCCTTTTATCATATCCTGCTTTCTAAAATACAATTAAGTCACCACATTTTGGAGTGATATTGTAGTTTTAAAGCCACAGCTTTGTGGGAGTGGGAAGTGGAAGGCAAAAATACCAGCACCATTCTCTATAGTCTGATGGTGGAGGAGAAAGGCAGACTCACGACTGCCTTTGGGAGCCACAGGGAAGAGGAGCATGCAGACTGGTAGCATCTACACCTGCTTGTGCAGCATCCACTCCAGGCCAGTTATAATCTGGACCTTTGAAAATCCCATCCATATTTATTAAAGAGGCCTAAGGGAGTTAGGTGTCCAAATCCGTTGAATTTCATTGAATTCCCTTAGGCTCCTTTTGAAAACCTGAGCCTATGTTTTTAAAGGTGATGTACAGTTTGTTTAAATACTTTAAAGACAATGTTTTGAATATACTATTATTGGGGTTATTGAGCAAAACTTTAAAACACTGAATTCTATCTTTAAAATATTTTGTCATCTCAACTCTAAGCTGGCAGATATTTATGAATTCCAAAGGGAGCATGACAACATTCAAGAGCAATTTTCTTTTGTCTTCATGTTGCAGTGCAAGGCTTATCTCTTTGACCAAGTATTTGTTTGACATTGGGCTAAAACTGTCAGATGAAAAAGATTTCAAGCAGGAGAAAACACCCAGAGCTGCTTGAAGCTGTCCAGAAGGTGTTATCGGTTTCTGTGCTGAGCATCAAAATTTGGTATTATCAATGATATATGCTCCAAATGCAGGCCAAGCTTTGGGGGAGGGCAGGGAAGCCTGGACCTTCACTGAATCCCTTTCGCAAAAGTGGCAGAAGTTCAAGGCCTTTTTGTGTGAGGGTACGGGGATGGCCTAGGATCAGGTTAGAGCCACGTTCAGTGCCTAGAAGCTGCAGCATTTGATGCCTTTGCTGGAAAGAACTGCTACATTGCGATGTTTCAAGTTTCCATCAGAATTTCCAGAATAAGAGAACCTCTTCAGAGACGAAAGAGTGGAGTTAATCGGACAAAGGCCAAAGAGGCATTGAAATACCTCACAGAAGAGTTAGATGGCCAGACCATAGCTTTCAGGATCCTCCTTAGTCGTAATTCGAATGTGTCCCAAGTTCCTTTGCTCATTTCCCTTTCTACCAACTAGTTCTGCTCATGGGCACATCTGACTAGTGAAGTACAAAGCGTCAGATGTTTAATGGTAATTGCTTTGCCAAACCAGGTTACTTACTATTGGGTCACTTTGTTCTTTCTGCCTTTTGGAACCATTCAGTGCCTTGAGAGGTTTGCTTGATAAAGCAGCTTTATAAATAACAGTGTGTGAGTGTGTGTGAGAGAGAGAGAGAGTGCGCTAACAAGCCCCAAAAGTCACAATGTGTCTCATAATAGTAGTTCTTAGTCTAGCATTAAGTACAGAGTTAGGGCAGTTCTGGGATCTATGCAGAACAGGTGCAGCTAATAGTATTAACTCACAGTAAAGAACACTCTATATGCTCAGCTTTGCTGCTTTAATGTTTCTTTTCCTTTAGCTTTTTAAGTTCATGACTTAAATGGTGCTTGAAAACCATTTCAAGTCATGTGGAGGAGAAAATGATGGGCTAAGCTACAAGAAGATATTTAGAAGCCATAATACAGTACTTTAGTTAGGCTTTCTGTTGCTCAGTAATGCTTTTAGCTAATGTGTCACATTGGCAATCGGAGTAAATGTCCACTGGCTTATTTACCCTGGTGTCTTTGTACTTTCACTACTTCTTCTTCTGTTTCAAATCACACTACAGCCTTCCAAATGCATCCAGAAAATGATGCGTCTTCAGACCAGAAACCCATTATACCCAAATATTTAAACTGCATCTTGGCAAATCTTGGGCATAAGAGTTAATCACAGTTGCAAAACTGCTGACAGCTTGAAACTACACATCCTTTAATCCCTTACTTGCAAGTGTCTCAAAATGGTTTCATCCACAGCTGATATTTATGTACAACAAACCCTTGCAAACACGTGGTGGTAATATGCATACAGATGTTTACTGTGTACAAATTCTTGTATGTCAGATTACAGTTGAGTAACATTTGGTGGTGTTCAATGATCTGTTCTTTCACAAGTATGGTTATGGTTAGTGGCTGTGTCATTTTTCAGAGTACAACTGAGTTGCTTTTAGTAAAAGAAAAAAATGTATTCATTTATATACAATAAAGCAACAAGTTGCCCTTAAAGAGAAAAGGATATTTTTATCTTAAAATGGAGCAACATGCCATTTGGAATTTTTCTAATCTGGTAAGAATAGGTAAAATGATACCTAGAGTGGACCGTGATTCTTTTTGTATGTCTGTGTGGTTCTCCTTCTCCTCGCTCAAAACAAAACAAA
This sequence comes from Chelonoidis abingdonii, assembly GCF_003597395.2. Classification (NCBI taxonomy): domain Eukaryota; kingdom Metazoa; phylum Chordata; order Testudines; family Testudinidae; genus Chelonoidis; species Chelonoidis abingdonii. The sequence continues at coordinate 64,907,300 of NC_133769.1, read as the reverse complement.
ACAAAACACTGCAATTTTGATTAAGGATTTTCAAAGAGTGTAAAATGTGGTACACAAATTGTGGTAAAAAATCAGCAGCTGAGGAATCAAGTGTGTTTGATTTTATTAAATGGGTTGTGAGGTTGGGTGGTTCATGTACTTTTGCATGGCTATCAGGAGTGTGCAATGTATTTAAATAAATAAAAGCCACATCTGGCCCAAAACTTCAGCAACAGGAGTATCCTCTCTCCAGACAATTATTTGTCAAGGAGACTTAATGTTTTGGAGAGAGGGTGGGATGGGTTAGAAAGTGTGTTCTTGGAAGGAGACAATCATTTAATCAGAAGGGAAATAACTTTATATTGTTGTAATGGGACATAATCCTATATTGTACAGGTTCCTCACACATCTGAGGCTATTGTACTTCCAGGTCAGTACACACTCACCTTCCAGGTCTGTTGAACATGTATAGTACAAATACACACATTGAAACAATGCATAATTAATCTGCATCTAAGGTTGGTTTGAGCTTGTTCATTTGTTTTAGCTAACTGACGTCCAATCTCTGAAATACTCGAATCAAATACTTACGCACATGGTTTTAAAGCTCTTTTTTATGGAATTCGTACTTCAGACTGTCTCTCATTTTGTTTCATAAAGTGTCTGGCTAGAGATACTGTTAGCGAATATTATGACCTGCACTTTCTGTTTGCAGGCTAACAGCTGTGGAGATTATTGTCTATCCTGAAATTCACAGAACTGCTCTGGTTTCATGAGTCTGGCCCAGGTTTTATAGGCTTGGCACGCAGAACTATAAGAATTCTGCATTTACTTAAGCCTTTGACACAAATGTGATAATGTTGCTTCTGAAAAACAATGTTCTATCATGCCCATATTGATGCAATATTACAACATCATGTCCCAAATGCACACTGCATTACAATCTTTGTGCCTAGAGAAATGAATTTGGAAAGAGAGCTGTAAAATGAGTCCCTTTCACTTCATCATACTACAGGTAACCTCTGCCAGTCTGTCAAAGCAAGAGACAGGAGCACCTCTTTTGGAGTTTTGCATCCCACATACCATCTCTCCTACTGTTCCTTTATTTTTTTTAAATTGAAGAGTAAGTGCTTTATAATTGTCACTTCCTTCCATTCTGTGCCATCAGTATGGAGAGCATTCTATTTGATAGATATGTTCTGCTTGTACCACAGAGGAACTGGACAGAGCAGATTCCTGAAGCTGACCTATCCATTGTGAACCATAGCTATTAGAGGGTGATTGTAGGTATATGAATTAAATGGAAAGAGCCATTATAAATCTCTTTCTTTTTAATGTATTTTAGCTGGGAAGTACAAACATTGCCAGACTCATCCATTCATCAGGCATCTGTCCAGTATAATTTTGGTTTAAAATTCATGTTTCCTTGTATGGATGTCGTAGAAATGATTCAATTAATGAATGTTCATGCAGTTGTCATTTACATTTTTAAATTTGTACTGCTCCAAATGCTTGCTTGTTTATGAAATATCTCATAAACAAATCTTATGCTCATAAATGTCAAAGGTCAAACTTTAAGCTTATGAGTATTTAGAAACCTTCTGGCCACATTCCTGATTTTTGGTAAGTCACTTAGAAGCTTCTATCACTGTTTGCTGAGGTTTGCTAAAACTAACATGCCTTTTGTTTTTTCTAGGGTAATAAATGCAGGGAAGAGCACACACAATGAAGACCAAGCAAGTTGTGAAGTGCTTTTTGTAAAGAAGAAAACTGGTGGCACCAATTCTACACCAAACAAAAACACATCCACCAAACGAAGGTCCTCACTGCCAAATGGAGAAGGACTACAACTGAAAGAAAACTCAGTAAGTAACCTCCACTCATCTTGCTGTCAGAACAGAAATACAAACTAACAAGTAGACAATGATGTAAGACGAATGGAAAAACCCAAGAATTCTTGCTAAGTGTTGCAGATTTTCTTGTTACCCCTCTGTGACCTAATTGGCTCTGCTTTATCAAAGAAAGCTTTGCACATTTTACTTAGCTCCACTTTTGGATTTTGAATTTCACATGCTGCAAAATGTTTCTCGCTTAGAGGGCTTTCTAATTTAGAGAGGAAACAAAAAATGATTGGGGACATGCTATAAAATAATGAAGGATCTAGAGAAGGTCCATTGGGTGGGCCAGTCGATCCTTTCTCATAACACAAGCCCAAGAGAACGTAACCAAAATTTAAAGGCAACATATTTAACACAGATAAAAGGAAATACTTTTTTGCTACAATAAATATTTAACAAGTGGCACTCACTGCCACAAAATATTATTGAGAGAGCTTAGTAGGATTCATAAAAGAAATAGTCCTTAATCACGCACAGTCTCAGTGTTTATATATAAATAGGAGTTAAAAGGATATATGTACTTCATGATATAAACTAATCATTAAGAGTCTTGGGTATGGAAGAAATGTCTTCTGTGGGCAGATTTTGACATAAATAGTCAAATAGAGGGTTTCTTGCTATCGGTGGAAGATTGGCCGTTGTTAAGGCTCAGATTTTATCACGGATATTTTTAGTAAAAATCACGGACAGGTCACGGGCAATAAACAAAAATTCACAGATGTTTGTGACCTAGCTGCAGTTTTTTTACTAAAAATATCCTTGGCAAAATGGAGAGGGAAGAAGGTCCAGCAATCACAGTGGCTGTGGACTTTGGAGTCTCCTTCCACTGTGGCTGAAACGCTGTGAGGGGTCCACTGCCACGGTTGGGCTGCTGCAGGGAGCCAAGTGGTGAGTGGGAACTCTGGAGGACCCTCAGGGAGCTCTGGGATCCTCCTGCTTCCCAGTGCCTAGGAGCTGCTGGGGGCCGGCACCAGCAGTGGCTGAGATCTGACAGCTCCAGCCGTGGTGCATAATCGTAGCCTTAGCCATTGTAGAATATACTGTATGTGGTATGTGTAGGCAAACACTATATGACACTGAAATATGATGTGTCAGTAACAGAATGCATGCATTTGTGCCATTTAGGAGCTTGTGGTTGCCTGTCAGATCAGCAGACTTCCCCATAATGTTTTCAGTTTCATTTCTCACTCAGTCTTTCACAAACTAGGATTATTATTTTAAAGGCACCATAAATATATGTGGAACGCCTCAGTTACAGAAACGAATGTACAAACAAGTAGAAGACACAGTCTCTGCCCTAAGGGTATGAACAGGTAAAAGGTGGTGAGGGAAGGTCTTAAATATCAAAACCAAGAAAACTGGGACAGAGTAAGTTTTTGAAATTGTTCAAGACACCAGGACAGCAGAGAATTATGACATCAATTAGTAATAAGACTCTCTTGTAAAAATGTCACTCAAGCTCCTTTACAGATTTTGTCAAGGTCCTGACAAGTTAAACTTTCAACTGCATAGGCAAAATAGTCATTCAGTTATGCATTGAACTAATTCAAACAAACACTCAGATTCAGCAAATCTGTTCAGTATTTACATACACAAATTATCATCATACCCATGTAAACATGCAATGCATGACTTGTACACACAGTGACAGTAATTGCACATGTGTACCTCATTTGGTATTTCATTTTAAAACAAGTGAAGACCATGCTAGTATCCTGCAGTATGATACTAATTTGATACATGTACTGTTAGCTGTTGCATCTGTTTTTGTCTTCCTGCCTAATATACTGTTTTGATGTTCATGGAGCATAGGAAGTATCATGCCAGATCACACTAATATTCCATCTAATCTAGTTTCTTGTCTCCAACTGTTGCCACAATCAAATGCTTCATAGGAAGGTAAAAACCTTATGTTTGTCTATTTATGTAATAGTTTACCCAAAGGGAATATGTTTTTCCAGTCAAAGGCAGTTAGTGGTTTTTTATCCCTAGTTCACATGATTTTTAATTCTAGATAAATGTAACTCATTAATCAGTAGATGTTCTCATTATCTTCTCCATGATGAGAGTTCCACAAGTTAATTACGTTTTTAAACTATTTCTTTTCATCAGTTTTAAACTTGCTGACTTCCAGCCTAGTTAAATGTCCACATGTTCCCATGTTATGAAAAACAGTTTATAGAATCTGAGGTTTACTTTCTTCATACTATTTGTTATTTAGTTTGCTACTTTATGCCCTTTCTTCTCTGAAGTGAACAGTCCTAATCTTTACAATCTTCTTACACACAGAAGTTTTACCATAATTCTAATTTTTGTTACCTGTATGTGGGTCTCTTCAATTTCTGCTGTATCTCTTTTTGAAAGAGATTGACCACAAATGAACACAGTATTCCAGGTGAGGCACCATGGGTCTCCATGATAGCATGACAATATTTTATGGTATTATTTGCTATCCCATCCTTGATACATTTTCTTTATATATCCTGTCTATAGATCTACCTCCATATTTGCTAGAGACCACGAGAGGATGCTACAATATGTATTAGCACTATGGGGCAGTGAACCTTACAAAGTCATTTATCTGACTAGTGCTTGCAGATTTAAAATTGCAAATATATTTTCCCAAAAAAGGGAGCATATGGCTAGAGAAACTTTGCTACTAGAGGGCAGTCTTGCTCCAGCAGCTAGCAGAGGTTTTCTTTTTCTGGTTGTGTGTGTTCTGGACTGAACCTATGAAAAAAGACAAGATGTTACATCTTTATTATTATTAATTATTTGTATTACTTAAAGCATAGCAGATCTTTTATCTGTATCTGCCTTTGGTGTTGTCTCAGTGCTAAGGATACTGTATTGTTACTATGATAGGGTTTTGTTTTTTTAATATGAGGAAGATTATATAATATGCGGGCTCCTCTGCATCACATTAGTATGTAGAATTAAAGAGATGAGACACTTCATGTGTGTGTCTTGCTGGGGTGTTATTTCACCTCATGGGGTGTTAGGAAAAAGGCCAAAATTGAGTTCTGCAACCACTCAGTAGGGATATCCCAGCATGACACACACTCTGAAATCTGACTGTGATTATTAAAGGGTTCCATGTAAACAGGGGGCAGGGGGGAAGGATTTATTAAATAATTGTTTAAGGAAAAGGTATTTAAAATAGTTAAAACAATTAAAAAGAAAATGCAAATTAAATTTTAAAATCTTTTGATTTATTAATACTGTTTTTCTTTTCTTCAGGTTTCTTTACTACTTGACAGAACATACTCTGCAAGCTCCCATGCCTTTTCTTGCTTCTCCAATCTTCCGTTTTTCTCACATTCCGTGGGACACTTGTATGACTTTTAAATGGCAGCCAAATTTGGAAGTTGTGAAATCCTTTTCATTTAACATTTGATCAAAGTAGCTGGAAATCCCCAGCCCCCGCAAACCAGGATGATTGAAGTGCTGCTTGGAGATGTGTGAAATGCCTGCCAAGCAATACTAAAATATAGTTTTCAAGAGAAGTTGCCATCTGGTGCAGTATCAGCAAGTGGCTTCCAGCAGACTTTCCTTTGCAGCTGGAGGTGGGAGAGAAGCACTGCACTAGGTCCCTGATCCTGCAAGCTGTTTTCACACTTGTGGGAGTCTGTCCACATGGGGGAGCCCCATTGAAATCAGTGGGGCTCTGCATGAGGACAGGAAGCTGCCTGTGTGTATGAGCTTGAAGGACTGGGACCCGATTCCTCAAAGCTGAGCTGTAAAGTTAGAGCCTCCCAAGAGATGGAGGAAGAGGAAGGTGGGGTTATACAGAGGAGGAGAAGCAAGAAAGGGAAGCAAGGATACTTTTTTGCCCACAAAAAGCAAGGAAACCTGGAAAAAGGAAATTAACATTTTTTTAAAAATAAAATTGACAAAATAACAGCAAAAGCAGAAGAAGAAAAAGAATCCAAAAGCTTGATCCTAAAGTAAATACTTAATTAGGTTTGATCCCAGATTGGGCATTTGTTTTAATTGCAAAGATTATACTTAGAAACTGTATTAAAATATCATTAAATTCTGTGTTTTGGATTGTCAGCAGCTGTGAGGAGGAGAGAGTGCCCTGACGATATTAGATACAGTTAAGTAAATAAAACAAGTTCCAACCTATTATATTGTGTGAGAATATTGCCATTGTTGCTGATCAGTCAGAATGCAGGATTTAATATTAGTATTTATAATTCACTAATATGAGACAATATTCACTTAAAACAGGATAAATTTGATTGGTTAATACCGTAGTGTCATTCATGCACATCCAGTTTCAAAGAGTATCTATTTTTTTGTGTGACTTAAGGTTGGTTGCACAACAATGTCTACTGTACGTGCCATTTGTGACAACAGAAAGTGTTCACCAACCATTTGGTTAGTGAAGGTGACAACTGGCCCACTTCTGTTTATTGTTAAACCCACAGGTGTATATTTTCAATGGTCCAGCTTGCATTTTGAGGGTGCATTTGGAAAAAAATTGGGTGCATTTTCTTGCACTTATGATTCAATGCAGGAGCCATTTCTAAAGAATACATTTCTAAATACCAGATTGCAGGTGCTAATCAAGTAGTTGGATATCCAACTATTGAGATTTGCACCTGCATTTCATCTGCAACAGGAGGCTAGTTTCCAGCCTGCCTGAAAGTTTGCCCCAAATTGTATTGCTGTGTACTGCATGGATTTTTGTCAGTTATTCAAGTTCTTATTGTGCACATACATGCATTCTCTCCTATAAGTCTTTGTCTGTTGCTTTCTTAAAAACAAAGGGCACATCTCTAAAGCCTGCATATTTTTAAAAGGTCAAAATTAATTCATCTTATAATTACAAAACCAGGAGACTGCTGTTCTAGCTTTCAGCCAGGTCCAGTAGCAGAGTAGCCTGAAGCTGATGACATTTCACAGCAGAGTAGAAATGCATTTTGGGATTCAGTGCAGTGAGATGCCTGCTTATTATTATTTATTTCTCCGGTGCCTAGTCAGAGGTCTGCATCCTTCCCAAATTTAAAAAAGAAATACTTTAGATTTTTTTCATATTGATGATGATGATGATGTTTTGATTAAATTTCCAGTTGAAGGACTCTGACCAGCCAAACAAGAAGTGAAGGGGGAGAGGCCAGATTGAGACAATTACTTTATAGAATGCAACAGACTGAACTGATATTTTTAAAGCTAATTTCACGGGGGAAAAAATTTGTGAACTGTGCGCTTCACTCTTCTACTATCCCGCCACAAAAACAACTGGCTAGCCATTCTGGCTATTCAAAGCTTTGCTTTGTGACTGCCACTGAAATAAAAAAATGTGTGACCAAGTCACTAAGCAACAGCAGAAGAAAGTGTTTTTTTTTTTAGCCCTCATTACCGTAATATCTGAATGTCTCACAATCTTCAATATTTTGATCTTCACACCTCTCTATTGTAGGGAACTACCATTATTCTCATTTTATGGGTGGGGAACTGAGGCAAAGAGTAAGGGCTTGTGTACACTGGCAAGTTTTGCATAGTAAAGCAGCTTTTTGTGCTCAAACTGCAGACAGGAACACACTGTCAAGCCACTTTGTGCGCAGAAACTCCTCATTGAAGTGCTGCAAAAAAACCACCTCGCTGAGAGTTGTAAGGCTATTTGCACAGAGGCTCCAGCACTCTATTGCTAGTGTAGACACTGGTTTGCTTTCTGCGCTGTAATTGGCCTCCAGAGCTGTCCCATAATGCAGCAAGTGACTGCTCTGCTCATTGTTTTGAACTCGGCTGCCATGGAGACATGCACCCCTTCCTTTTCAAAGTACTGTTTCTGACGGCCTTTGCATGTTGTGCTGATCTGCTCTGGGACACAAAGCAAACCATTAATGTGGGATGCTTGTGCTGTTGAACCCAGAGGTGAGAGAGAGAGAGAGCGCGCCTAGGGAGGGAGGCAGGGGCTGATGTCAGGGGTTTCCCCTCCCCCTGTCTCAGGACTGATTGCTTTCTGCCACTGTCTGAACTTACAAGACAGCATGCTGACACTCTGTCCCCCCAAACACACTGTCTCTCTCTCCCTCCACCACACACACACACACACTCACACACACACACACCACACACACACACACACACACACACACACACAGTCCCTCTTTCCCCCCTCCCCCGCCCATCAGTTGAAAAGCAGCTGGCAATGCAGTAGGATGCCTATGGAACAATGGGATTGGGAAACCTGCATCATGTGACACTGTGCCTGCCTGATGAGGCATTGCAAACCCTTCCCAAAGATACCTACACCCAGTTGCACCATGGGATAGCTACCACAATGCACTGCTGTCTTTGCCATTCTAAGAGCTGCTAATGTGGATGTGTTCCAGCATCACAAGGAGCACAGTGTGGACATGCATCAGCAGTTGAATTCCAAGGTTTCAATAGAAGTGGTATAACTTATGGTGCAGAAACTTGCCGGTGTAGACAGACCTAAGTGATTTGCTCTGTGTCACAAAGAAAATTTGTGGAGGAGCAAAAAACAACCTGGGCTTCGAAGTCCTATGTAATGTCCTTGTCATGGGACCATCCCTCTTCCTGTACTTGCATATTCTGAGAGGCATCACAAGCTGAAAAAAAAAATTACTTACTTTCTTTAAAAGGAGCCTTTTAAAATGGTTCTTTAAAAATAAATAAATAATATAATATAAAAAAAATCAGAGTCTCATGACTTCTCGCCTGTCCCCTCTCAGGAAAGATTGCCAGTAGGTAGCCACGTGTTCCACGTCTTCTCTAGCCCCAAACTAAAACATATTATTTTGTTTAATAGAATTTATTGAAGTTCTCATTACTTCCATTACAGCAGCACCCACAGGCCCCAAGTAAGACTAGGGCCCCATCAGACTGGCCACTCTTCACACACACACACACAGTAAGAGAGAGTTTCTGCGCTGTAGAGTTTACAGTCTAAACAGACAAGATAGACAAGGTGTGGAAGGGGAAGCAGGCGCAGAAAGGTGAGAACTTGCCCAGGGTCCCACGGCATGCCAGGGGGAGGGTTGGACTGGAACCCTGGTCTCCTGAGTGCTCAGTGTCCCCTCCACTGCCCCATGCTGCCTGCCAAGTTAGAACGGATAAGCTTCATCATTCCAAATTCATTTACTGTTGCTAGGGGCATGCCATGGTGAAAATATTTTGTTTGTCAGGGATTTCTGGTATCTGATACTTTATTATACTGCAAAGGGGGCCCGTGGTCTGCTGTGCTGCCTCAGGGGATGCAGGGGCAAATCAGTACTGGACCTCAGTGAATGATCTCTCATGTGGGCAGCTTAGGGAGATAGGGTTAGAGCAGCTATGTCTGCCCCATCCATGCCACCCGGTTAAGAGGAAGTTGATTCCCTTCCCTGCTCTGATGAAGTTGAGGCTCTTGGCTGGAGCAGCCCCCAAAAGCAGGATCTTTAAGAAACTGAGCTAACTTCATCTGTTTTGTAGCCCTGCTGATGGCATGCATGTCTGTGGATGATACTATTCCTTCCTCTTCCCATAGTTATGGGTGACAAGGAGGATAAGGAGTGTGTGAGCTGCAGCTGAGTTAGGAGTACAGCCTGCTCTCCCTGATCTTGAGGCGGAGCCTGGTGACTATGCACCCAGCTGGAGCACAGGAAATGAGTACTGAAGGAGTTAGGTGCATAAGCGAGCAAGTGGGAGACAGAGGAAGAGTGTGTGTACGCTGACTCATTCAGGCTCCCTTCCTAACCCAGGGAGGGCCACTTGTCCAGAGAATACTACTTCTACAGAAGAAGCGCTGCTGACAGAACCAGAGAGCCATGCTGGCATAGTGCCCCCTATGACCAGCAAGAGCCTTCCTTAAACGGAGGGGGGGGGGGGGTGGAGTGGCTTCTGCTGAAAATTTTGACAAAACCCTCTAAACTTTTGTAATATCAAAAATCAAAATACTTCAGCTGAAAAACAAGTATTTTTATTCAAAAATGGAGCCACCTAGTCTCATGTGAGTTATAGTGCAGGTGCCTTATGCTCTCCTCTGTGGGATGGGTTCTTTGGCTGGACTGCATCTTCCACGATGCACCACTTTCTCCTCTCTTTGTGAGGGAAGGGCATCTGTGATAGGGATCACTGGCCATGGTACTTCTTGGGAAATTATAGTCCAGCCAGAGAGCCAGGCCCACAGAGGAGAATGGAAGCATAAGTAACTCAAACTACGACTCGCATGAGCCAACAGCACCATTTTGAATAGAAATATTTTGAGTTTGGGAATTTTTGTTTTTTACAAAATATCAATTTTTTCCAAAGTAAGCAGACACTTTTGGTGAGAAATTTCGGTCAGACAATAACCCAATTTCCTATTGAAAAACAACTTTGAAAGAATTGATTCAACCAGCACTAGTGTGAATTTTGAGTGCTTCTAAGCCATGGATCAAATTTTGGTGCCGCTGAAACCAAACATGCCTGAATTTCACCCCATGTTTCTAGTTTAATGAGATTGGATGGGATGCTGGTTTCACAGATATCTTGAATTTAAGGCCAGAAGGGGCCATTAGCTCATCTAATCTGACTTCTTGTGTATCATACACCATTAAATTTTGCCTAGTTATCCCTGTACTGAACCCCATAACTTTGGTTTGACTAAAGCCTAGCTTGCATTTGGCTAAAGCATATCTTTCAGAAAGGGAGCCAGCCTTGATTTGAAGATATCAAGAGACGGGAGAATCCATCAACTCCCTTGATAGTTTGTTTCCATGGTCAATCACCCTGCATGATAAAAATGTGTGCCTTATTTCTAATTTGAATTTGTATGGATTAGCTTCCATCCATGTGTTCTTGTTATGCCTTTCTCCTCTAGATTAAAGAACCTTTTAGTATCAGGGTTTTTTTTCCTCCCCTTGAACATACTTATACTCTGTAATCAAGTCACCTCTCTATCTTCTTTTTGATAAGCTAAACAGATTGAGCTCTTCAGATGTCTCACTATATGGCATTTTCTCTAGCCCTGTAATTGTTTTTGTGGCTCTTTTTGGCACCTTCCCTAGTTTTTCAAAAACCCTTTTTAAAATGTGGACATCAGAACTGGATTCAGTATTCCAGTATGGGTTTCATGAATGCTGTACACAGAGGTAATATCACTTCTCTACTCCTACTCCCCTCTTTGTACATAAAGGGTTGCGTTAACCCTTTTTGTGACAACATTGCACTGGGTGCTTATGTTGGGTTAGCAGCAAAGAATCCTGTGGCACCTTATAGACTAATAGACATTTTGGAGCATGAGCTTTTGTGGGTGAATACCCACTTCGTCAGATGCATGTTGGGTTGCGTGTCCACTATTGACCAAGTCCTTTTCAGTCACTACCTTACAGGAGGCAGTCCTCCATTCTGTAAGTGTGGTCCTCATCGTGTTTTGTTAAGCTAAAAAAAGTCAGTTAGAAAAAGACAAGGTAGGTGAGGTAATATCTTTTATTGGACCAACTTCTGTTGGTGGAAGGGGACAAGCTTTTGAGCTTCACAGGGCTCTTCTTTGGGTCTGGGGAAGGTAACCAGGTAGAGAGAGGTTTACTTAATCATTTTATAATTCATGTCTTGAAAGATGCACACCATTAGAGCAACATAAGGATTAATAATGAAATATTAGTTCATGCAATAGAGCTCATTAGCATTTTGAATTGCAAGAATTTACGGTGATGGGGTAACCATGTGATATTGCAAAGGGGATTTTGTGCTAGGATTAGGATGTAGTAGCTCAGATTGACTGCCCTTCCTTGACATGCTGATTTGTGACACACTTCTGAGAAATTACTTAAGTTTTTTGTTTTTCAGATGGCCTTCCTTGCATCTTGGTGCTCCTTGACTCGTTGCTCATTTTGGGTAAAAATTCATCCTGGTGTAGCAAGCCAGCACAAATCCTATGGAAATTAAGTTGTGTGTAGGCCTTGTGCTGGTTTGTTGTGGGGTGGAGGTGGATTTTTTTTGTCCTTTGTGACAGAATGAAGTGAATCTCTATCACAGCAGTGTCTGTTGCTATAACCACATTGCCTGTGGGTGTCTGCCAGTTTAAATTAAGCCCCGAGTCAGCAAAACACATACGTAGGTGCTTAGGTCCTGTTGACTTCAATGAGACTTAATATTAAGCACATGCTGAAGCGCTGTGCTGAGTGGTGGTTTTAGGGTGGGATTTTCAGAAGTGCCAAAGTGACTTAGGAGCACAATTTTCTCTTTGCTGTATTTTTCTATCATATTCATTTTTAAAAAGAGAAAGATCTGAGAACTATATATTACTGCCGTGTGACTTGCAGAGAACATGCAGGATGTGATGATATGAAGATATGTGCCAGTTCATGCCCAGCAGTGTCTTTACCTTTCCAAAAGAGAATGTAAACTTATAAACCAGCAAACTGATGGAAGCAGCAAAGAATTGAGATTTGATACGTTTGTCTCCACAATGAGAACTGAAAAGTTACATTTGAGTGAAACAATGGAGAAGTATCTAGCCTCACTGCAAGTGGCCCATTTGTCATTCACAAGGAAGAGAGAGAGAGAGAGAGCAAAGATAGAGTGCGTGTTTAACTAGCCTCCTATCCCAGAGGTGTTGTGCCTCCTGGACATGTTTGGTGCAGTATATTAAAGACTGTAAATTTATCAGCCTTTTCAGAAGGGGAAAGGGGGAGGGGGAAAGCCAAGTGACATGACACATTTCTCCTTTCCAGAAAGAAATCTACTCTTTGTATCATGGAACAGTTAGTTGCACCTTAACGACTGTAGCTGACCTGTCAGTGGTGCTCGGGTCACTGACAACACTGATAACTGTGTACGTTTTGATTTTCTTTTTATAAACAGGAAAATGATGGCATCAATTTGTACTACTGGTCACTGTTTGACGGACATGCTGGATCTGGGGCAGCTGTTGTAGCATCCAAACTGCTTCATCACCATATTGTGGAGCAGCTGCAGGAGATTGTGGAGATCCTGAAGAACTCTGCAATCCTTCCCCCAACCTGCCTGGGAGAGGAGCCAGAAAGCATGGTCGCTAACAGCAGAACTCTAACCAGGGCAGCCTCCCTGCGTGGGGGGGTTGGGGCTCCGGGCTCACCCAACACCCCTCCAACACGCTTCTTTACAGAGAAGAAGATCCAGCATGAGAGCCTTGTCACTGGAGCTATTGAAAGTGCATTCAAAGAAATGGTAGGTGTATTCCTGTGCTGTTGACTACTTGTTACTCAGTATAATGAGTAACATGGATTGGGGGAGATGATTTTCTTTTCACTCGTTCAGTCTAGAATTAGGTGCATATTTGCTGGCTCCCAGTCATGTGGTATCTGAGCTCCTCTCAATTTTCATGTACTTATCCTTGCAACACCTCTGTGAGTGGGGCAGTACTATCATCCCTATTTTACAGATGGGGAGCTGTCGCACAAAGAGGATCCTTAGCCCAAGATTATACAAGAAAAAATAATTGAACCTAGGTCTCCTAAGTCCCAGGCAGCTGCTTTAACCATTGGACATTGTTGTCTAACTTGCTGACGTAGCTTTTAGAAGCTGTTTTTTAAAAAAGGAGATGTATTATGTAGAAAGCTACATTGCTCCACAGTAGTAGATATCAGCTTTCAATGGTGAGATTAATTATTTACGCTGGTCTGTATATTTCCTAATAAAAAATGGTGAAATTTATCCTGGTGCAGTGGGATGGCCTCTGGCTCTGTATAGGGAGTATGGGAGAGAGAGCTGCACGGAGGATTCATCTGTACCCCTCATGCCACAGGCAGGGTCTATGCAGCAGCCCTGCATGGCTGATGTAGGAGGCCATGTTGTGGCAGGTTGCGGGTGGACCGGGGAAGAGCCCCAGTACCCACTGCATCTAGGTGGAGAAGCAATGGCTGTTCTAGCTGACAGGCTAGAATAGGGGCTGCACAGTAGCTCTCTACTCTGCCCCATTGTTGCGGGGGTGGGCCTCAGCCCTCCACTCATTTGTGCTTTACTCACATGGATACTTGGGGTGAAATTCTGGCTCTACTGAAGGCAGTGGCAAAATTTCCATTTGACTTCAGTGGGGCCAGGGATTCACCCCTGAGTGGATATCCCCTGCAGGAGCCTGGTTCTGCAAACTTGTGCCACTGTGCATAGTGCTTGCTAGCCTGAGAGCGCTCTTAGCAGTTGAACTATACCTGGTAAGTGCTTGTGGGATCAGGCCTTAGGAAATGACTATGCTCTGTCTTAAAAAAGCTTCCTCTTTGTGCAGAAAAGTTTAAACTAAACATTTCCCAGAGATTTTATTCTCAAGGTGAAGTACAAATGCAGGACTCAATCATAGTTTTTCCTCATATATGTGAATTAGTCCTAGTTCATCTAACTAATTAGCAGACTGCAGCAGTTATTCCAAAAAAGGACGGTTTCATTTCCACGCACAAGTAATTACAATGATTAGTTCTTTGTGTAGTGCTTTCCTTCCCAAAGAATCAGAAAGCTCTTTGCAAACTGCCATGCAACTGAAAATATTCACTGTAAAATTTGTACATTTTTATTACAAATCTTTTTTTACTGTTACACAACACGATGACAGAAGTTGCCCAGAATCAACTATATTTAAATTATGATGATGTTGTAGTGTATACTTCATAATACTAAATACACATGGCTTACTATAGTACTGAGGGCCCTGCCTGAAATTTGGGCCCCATTGTGCTAGGGCCTGTGCACACAAATCATGGCAATTTGTCTTTCTCCATGTCACTAGCTGGCATCGTGGTAGGCTTTATTCAGAACGAGCATCTCCTGCCCCATGCCTGATCAAATGCTGCAGGCTGGGGACCTTTTACCCCCACTTCTGCCTTTCCATCATTGTCTACAGGAACAGCTCTCAGTGGTTACCCCAGCACAATAACAATTCTAATTAAAAAAAGCAGTGTTATTAGGGGAAAAAATAGGAGTAAATACAATATATCCAGTCTAAGGTCTGGATAACATCTTGTGCTTAAGAATAACGTGTGTGTGTGTGAGAGAGAGAGAGAGAGAGAGAGAGAGAGAGAGAGATTTATGTAACGGCAACATTTCTAAGGCTGATGCACCCCTCCCACCTCTCTAACTCTGTCCTTCTTTATACACCTGGTGCTCTCTGAAGTAATGATGTGAGCCTCTTTGATATCACTGTGGTCATTCTGTATTACTACCTCATCCATGTTTTGTTTTTATGCTAGTCCAACCCTTTTGAGTTAGCTTATTTACATGGGTTTCTTACTAGCACAATGTATCATCGCACCCAAGGTTTAACAAAAACCAGCATTCCTAAAGTAGGCAGGCACACTTCTCGGTTTTCTTTCCTTCAACACATAGCACTTCACGGGAACCCTTTGAAACAGGATAGAGTGTTGGGTAGGTACATATAACCCTCTTTGCACATCCCTTCAGGTACTGCCTGATAGAAGGCCTTCAACTCTCTTTCCCTGGAGTGTTGTGTGCCATTACTTCTTTCTGCTCAGCCTCCTTTTAAATGCTAATTAGGTCTTCCCTGTCTTGCCAGAAGTGTCAGACTCAGTGTAACTCCCTGTTAGTCATAACACAATAATTCCAGTGTCTGTCAAATCTGATTTCCTCTGGAGAGTGCTCATCCTACACACCCCTACACAGTAAACCACACAGCACCCTGTTTATCTTCCATGGAAGGCTGTTACCCTACTCAGCTATTTAAACTACTAACCTCCCTCCTGTCTGTGTTTTTTTCTAGACTACAGTGTTTGATTGTGTTGTAGCTTGTGTTAATTTATTTCCATGTTGTAACCTGAGATCACACATGTTTATTCCAGGCCACATTCAGTTGGGTGTTCATTGTTAGCATTTACAATTACATTTGTTAACTTGAGTTATAGTACAACCCAAAACAGTAGTCTGGACAAACCCTGAGTGGTTTATAGGCCATGTCTTGGGGAGCTAGAAGGGTATTTCCAAGTATTCATCTATATTAAGCTACTCAGATAACGTAATCAAACTCAGCTAGCTGAACTGAGCAAAAGGAGGCTTATCTGAATTTCACCTGTTGGGGGTGTATGCATCGCTTTGTGCATCACAGGTGAGCCATCTACCTCTTCTTTCTTTTTGTGTTTTAAAGAGAGACTAAAGGAAAGCGTTTCCACTCCATACTCAGCCTTATGTAGAAAAAGTGCCATTCAGAGTACACTCCCATCTGAAAGGTATATCCTCACCCCCAGTTATCCGGCTCTCAGGTCATGACTGAGTTAATAGCTTTTTGTTTTTGTTATATTGGGGTGAAAATTAGTTGTGATACAGTTAAGTGATACAAAGCTGGCTTACTGCTAAAATAACAGATGGGCTGAAGAGGTGGTGTTCAAATCCAGAACCAGGTTTGGATTCAACTTGAGATTCTAAATCAGGACTAAGATTTGTATTCAGTGTAGATGAAATATAGTAAACTGTTCTTGTAAAACTTTCAGATCAAAATGGTGGCGATCTTGAGAGATGAGAATGTCGTCATATTTCTGCCATTTTGAAGGGTGGAAACACTTGAAAGAATCCACTGTTTAAATAACTGACAAAACAAGAGGAGGGTTGACTTGGTGATGCAAGCATTATATTTCAGAATATCGGGTTTTTTAGCATCACTCCTGGAGCCACAAGTTCAAATCCCAAGAGAGTTACCTCAGCCCTTCATTCTTCTAATGTAGATGAAATAAATTCCTGTGTTTCTTTTGAGGTAAAACAGACTGAGAAGCCTGGAACCTGCATAAAAATAGGACATTACTTTCTGGATGGTCTGTACAGAGTGACTTACATCTGCTTGATAACCTAAAAAGCAAATGAATCCATATGTAATGTTTACAACCATGTATAATTGGGTGAAGATCAAACTTATTTACAAGCCCTACTTCTGAGTCTTACTAATAGATCTCAAGTTGGGTGGGGGGGAGGAAGGAATAGGTATTGCTACTCTGTTTTACACTTCTGTCAGGACAGAGTTGTTGCACAAAGAGGAAAGATTGCTTGTTCTTTTGGAAGCCATGATTAGCATTGCTTGGCCTTCCCTTGTTTGGAACTGCGAGGCCCATTGGATAGGCCACGGCAATGAATGAACAAATACCCTTTCAGTGGTCTTTTATACTGTGTCCCAGCTACACTACAACTCTGACAGAATTAGCTCAAGGTTGTCTGGCTTGGCTAAGCTAGTCTGTATTTTAACAGTTTTTCCTGTAGCACTGCGGTCAGGACAATGCAACTGAAGCTGTAAACAGCATCCCTGTGATGATTCTTACAACTGTTTTGTTGCATCCATACTGCAAACAAAAATCTATTTTTTTTTATTTTTTTAAGTTTTGATTTAAATACAAAAACAGATGGTTATCCCTGGCTCTGGAGGTTTAAACACTTTAAATTGCAAATCTGTACAAACAACATAGCAAACTCCCCACACAAGAGAAGCACCAGCAGCCTGGGATGTCAATGTGAAAATGCAGGTGTACCCCACCCTAGAAAGATCCTTATCCCATCCCTTTCCTTAGCTCTCCCACAAAACCCTGAACAGATAAATGGGCTTTGCAGTGTGTTCTGGAGATTAACAGATATGGACTGTTTTGGAGCAAAATGACAGAGGTCCGGAGCTGAGGAGCCCTAATGGAAAGTGTCTGCCAGAAGCCCTCCTCCCTCTTTTTTAAGCAGAGATGACTTCAGCTTGAGCATCTAATTTCAACAGTAACAGCCCTAAACCGTTTCTGATCATGACTAAAACCAACGTGAAACTCCAGCTGGAAACCAGCAGGCAGGCAGGCTAGTTCATGAAGCACTGATGGCATGTGCTTCTAGTATGATACTCTGCTAACAAGTAGACAGCAGCCTACTGCACGAGCTTTAGTTTCCAAAGGGATTTTAGGTACGGCCTCATGGACAGTGCAGATGTTAAAGTGGCAAAACATGGAAAACAGTCCATATCCAAGAGACGAGGTCACGACCTTCTGGAATTAAACAGCTCTCTTGCTGAGTGCTGTAATTTTAATCCTCTAAAAGTAAATAGTGATCCAACATCACACTGAAGTTGTTGTGAAGTCGGGCAGTAAATAGCAGATGGATACCACTGAAAGATGCCAGTACAGTCTGTCATGTTCTGGTGATGCTTTCCCTACTCTACCATCGCCTCCGTATTGTCTGGAGTGAACCTTAGCCAGCTTGCCCACATTAATGTCCCAAGTTCAGCCAAGGACTGGGTCAGGCTTGTATGGTGTGAAAAGTGTACTGAAGGTACTGCAACAGATGCTGCATCATAGATATGTTGAATGAGAGGGGTAAAAAAACCCTGAACCCTGCTGTACCTCAAATGAGAGCCCTTAGGGTAGACCACCAGTTACCTTCTGTGGCCACTCCAAGGGAAAAGTCATCTAAGAGCAGCTCCATCTATTCCCCACTAGATGGCACAAGCAAGCCAAGCAATATATCATGGTTGATGGTATCAAAGGCAGCTGATCAGCATCATTTGAACTTTGATACCTGATCTTCATTCATCCTCTGTCAGGAAGAGATCATCCAGTGTAACCAACACAGTCTGTGCCAAACCCAGTCTGTATTTGGCTTGGCACAGATCAAGGATAACAGACACTGTGAGGGTTATCTCACCAGAACTTTCTCAGCAATGTCTGAAGAATGGAAGGTGGAACAGTGGCCAGAAAGGGTTATGCTCTCAACCTCAAGTGACAGCTGAGGCTGCCGAATGCTTTCTTAAGAGCAGTTGGCTGCCAGCTCTCTGTAAGGGCAGTGGTGGCAATCTTTTACAACAGATATTTCTCCACTGGCCTTCACCAGCCAGGAATAACATAGATCCAATTCTTAAACTGGAGCATAAAGTTCTCCCAACACCTGAGCATCTCAGGGAGTGGCACTGGGTGAAATTCAGGCAGAGAAGACTTGAGATTTGTCCCATTACAATATTGCTTGGCTCTTAAAGATGCAGGCTGCTTGCTCGCTGTGAGGTGGTTACAAAAATTCACTGAAAGATTCACTTTGTCACAGTTGGAAATGAGAGTTATTGAGATGTGCAAGTTTTCATGGAAGTCAGTTACTGTAGATAGAGAATCTGGAAAGTCTCATGCCCTAAGGGCTTTACCCAAAATGAATCCCTCTACGGTGCGTCAGAGACACTTGAGCAGTTGAGAATTTTGTACTCTGTCATTGCAACATACATACTGTGACAAAGATTTTCCAAGCAGTATACAGAGACTTAGCTAGCAGACATGTTCTTCAAATTAATGGGAGCTACACAGCAAAATCTCCAGATACCTGTCTGTTACAGCTGTCCCCCTGCTAGCATTCTTTTTTCCCTTCTCCTTTCTGTTTGTCCTGTGTGGCCGCCCCTCCCAGCCATTGTGCTAACTAACATCACAGCCCTATTCATAGGGATGGCTTGTACAGACTAACTGGAGCCACTGCCCTGCCTAGGGAGGGGGCTTCTTGCTTCTTTGTTTATCTCCTTTGTTCAGACCCGGGCTCGGTGTGGGGGGCGCTGCCCAGAAATGCAAGACCTGAAGTGGCCAACTAATTAAGCATATGAGTCATACCTGTGGCTCAGAACATGCCCAGGCATGCCTATGCTTCCCTGCAGTTTTTCCCTGCCTCCTCTCCTCCCCTGTATCAAGAGGAGCCAATCAGTACTGGTGGGAAACTGCCTGAGTGTGGCGTTGCAGAATGCAAGACTTGAATGCACTACTTAGCATATGAGTCTACTGGTCAGAATGCCCGGCATCCTTGCTTCCTGCATTTTGCCTGCTCTTTCTCCCTAGTATCAAGGAAGCAATCAGATACTGTGGGAAACGCCAGGTTTGCTTTAAAACCAGCTATTTTCTGATCAGCCCTTGGAGAAGGTCCTTGCTTTGCCTGGGTTGATCAGCTAGTGTCTTTGGGGGGCCGCTCTTCGCTGCTCGTTTGTTTGCGAGCGTTCCCATTTTAAACTCCTCCATGCAACGAATTTGTGCCTGAGATTCCTGATTATTGGAAAGTGAATATCTTATCCGCTGATGGCTAGCTCTTATTCTGTCTCTGTTTGCTGCATTGTCTGGGGAGATTGTAACGCTTCTCTCTTGCAGGCTCCCCTGTCTGAGCTGCGGCTTGTTTCCAGCAGAAGACCCAAGCATAAATCCTTTGGTCTGTCATCTATAATCTGTTTCTTCTCGCAGTGCTTTGCTGGCTGCAAAAACGCATGCTGCCGCTCGCTGGCTGGGTTCCTGGGCTGCAGCTTGCACGCCTCACACTGTGTAAGTGCACTATTAGAATCAGTTTGATATTAGTAAGTTGTCTTCATGTTTCATAGCTGTGTTAAGTTAGTTTAAAGAGATTGTTTGTATTTTGCTCTGTAAGTTCGTTGTTTAAACACTTATTGCATTGTGTTTGTATTGCTATTTGTGTAGTTATTGGCAGTTGTCCTAGATCTTTTGCAGTTTCTGATATATTAGTTTACGATCTTCTGTCCCGCTGCCCCACGAGCTCCCCAACCTTGATTGCCAGCTCTATTGCTGTTTTACTTGCAGCCTGTCTTCTCTCTTCTGTCTCTGTCTCCTGAGTTTAAACCCTCTCTCTGCTCACCTCTCCTTCCCTCCTCCCGTTCCTTACCCCTGCCTTTCTCTCCTCTTCTCTTACTACCTCCCCGTGTTCAACCGCCTCCTGCTGCATGCCAACCTCATTGTTTACTGAGTCTGCATAAACCACATGGTTACCCATTTCCTCTCCTTAAAGGACAGACCTTTTACTATTTAACTCTGACCATTTTTCACTGTAGAGACATTAACATCGCGTGTTGGTTATTAATCACTTTTGCCACTAACCCTGCCTCTGCGTTATATATGCTCTGTAGACACCCTTTACGCAATTGTTAGTACCTATTACTTTTGTACTTCAGTGTCATTTTAACCCCACTGTCTTGTAGTCCCTATTAAAACCCCCTATACTATTTACTAAAAGAAACCCCTCCCCAATTGTCTACCTTAACAAACCCCATACCCCTCACTATTGAATTTTCCCTGTTTTGCATTTTCTTAATAAAGTTTATTTTGCACCCCACCAGTGCAGTAGTTGTCCCCCAAGATCCCCTACCTGCTGGCAGGGTCAATACCATAGGGAAAATTTACTTCCACTGTGAGAGGAAATAAAAGTGGTAACAGTGGCTTAATTTTCCTTGCATATGTTGTTGCAGTGCAGGAATGCCCTTTCTTTCATAACACATAAATACCTTATCCAGAAGTGTGGGCACAATTTGAGGTCACATTTCATTTAACAAAGCATGGTGACTTCGGCACGTCACAGTGGTAAAACTTGAGCAGCTCTGAACAGAAGTTGTCCCTGCATCTACAGATGGCTATATGAGTCACCGTCAAGACTGGTAAGGAAAAAAGATGATCATTTTTTCTTTAGTGTATATCTGTTTGCAGAATTAGTGGTGGTATTAAAGTGCAGGCCATGCTTACATGCTGAGGGACTCTATCCTGGGAAGCAGTGACTCCAAAAAAGTTTTGGAAGATCATGGTGGATGATCAGCTGACATGAGCTCCCTTTGTGATGCTGTAGCCAAAAGGGCTAATGCAATCTTTGTTTATGTATAAACAGGAATGTCAAGTAGGAATAAGTAGGGTAATATAAACTCCCATATTTGGCACTGGTGCAACCATTGCTGGAATACTGTGTCCAGTTTTGGTGCCCACAATTCAGGAAGGATGTTGATGATAAATTGGAGACGGTTCAGAGAAGAACCACGAGAATGATAAAAGGATTAGAAAACATGCCTTATAGTGATAGACTCAAGGAGCTCACTCTATGTAGCTTAACAAAGAGACGGTTATGGGGTTACTTCATCACTGTCTGTAAGTATCTACAAGGGGAACAAATATTTGGTAACAGGCTCTTCAGTCTAGCAAAGAAAGGTATAACAATTCAATGGCTGGAAGCTAAACAAATTCAGATGGGAAATAAGGTGTACTTTTTTTTAACAGTGAGGATAATTAACTCTTGGAACAATTTACTAAGAATTGTGGTAGATACTCCATCCTAGGCATTGGATATTTTTCTGAAAGAGATTCTCAAACAGGAATTAATTCAGGGAAATTCTATGGCCTGTGATGTAGGAGGTCAGTCTAGAGTGATCCCTTCTGGTCTTGGAATCTATGAAACTATTAAGGGCCAGATTCTCAGCCCTGGTCAATGCAAGGCAGCTTACATAGACCTAACTCTGAGTGTCTGTGCTAAAATGTCGTTCCCACCGATGTAACTTGCGCGCTGCGCCCACTTAATAACTTCACCTCCGTGAGAAGCGTAATGCGTAAGTTGATGTAATTAGCTCAATGCAGCGTCAATATAGACACTGCATTATGTACATTGACTTTAGTGGCTTCCCGGTGTCCCTGCCAGCAGGTATATGGGATCTTGGGGAGCAATTACCACACAGGTGGAGTGCAAAATAAACTTTATTAAGAAAATGCAAAAAACAGGGAAAATTCAATAGTGAGGGGTATGGGGTTTGTTAAGGTAGACGATTGGGGAGGGGTTTCTTTTAGCAAATAGTATAGGGGGTTTCATTAGTGGGGTACAATACAGTGGGGTACAGTACAGTTGGTAACCAATTAACACTGAAGTATAAATGTAACAAGTAGCTAACAATTTCTATATAAAAGGTGTGTCACAGCAGCATATAGCCAACTAACAGTTATGGGAAAATGTGGTAAGTAACCAACTCTAGGTAAAAATGTGTCACAGTGGTATAAATGTAAAATGTGAGGTGTGTTAGAGAGAAAAAGGGTAACCAATGGGGTTTTATGCTAGACTTCAGTAATACAATTGAGGTTTGGGGGTAATAGGAGAGTGTGGAGGAAGGGATTAAAAAGGAGAGAGAGAGAGAGAGCTTCAGGAGACAGAGAGCAGGCATGCTGCAGGTTTAAACAGCAGAGAGAGAGAGCAGGCAGGCTGCAGCTTTAAACAGCAGAGAGCAGAGGGAGATTTAAACTTCAGGAGACAGAGGGCAGGCAGGCTGCAGGTTTAAACAGCAGAGAGCAGAGGGAGATTTAAACTTCAGGAGACAGAGGGCAGGCAGGCTGCAGGTTTAAACAGCAGAGAGCAGAGGGAGATTTAAACTTCAGGAGACAGAGGGCAGGCAGGCTGCAGGTTTAAACAGCAGAGAGCAGAGGGAGATTTAAACTTCAGGAGACAGAGGGCAGGCAGGCTGCAGGTTTAAACAGCAGAGAGCAGAGGGAGATTTAAACTTCAGGAGACAGAGGGCAGGCAGGCTGCAGGTTTAAACAGCAGAGAGCAGAGGGAGATTTAAACTTCAGGAGACAGAGGGCAGGCAGGCTGCAGGTTTAAACAGCAGAGAGACTGAGGGGTATGGGGTGACTGGAGAGCTCGGTGGGGGCAGCAGGAAGACAGACTTAACCACAACTATACAGAACACAGCAAAATCTTATCTATGACCTAACTTAACCAAGACTACACAAATTAGCAAGTAACAGAACACAATGCAACAATTTCTTAAACCTAACTTACAGAACACAATACAAACAATTCTCTAAACCTAACTTAACCACAGCTATGCTGGGTGCTGGTTAAGTCTGGGTGCTGGGGAAAGAGAGAGAGCAGCTAAGATAATAAAATAAAAGTATAGAGAATTTCACAGAATTTCACAGAGGGATTCTTACCAGCCCCAAAGGAAGCAGCAGAGGTAAAAGCAGCAAAATCATCAGAAGGCTGGGTACAGTCTCAATAATCAGGAGATCTCTCAGGCAGCAATTCGTTCTTCGTGGGGGTGGTTCACAAAAACGGGGGTATGCTCAAAAATAAAACGAGAGCGGAGAAAGGACCCCCCAGAACCCCTGGCTGATCAGACCAGGCAGCAATGCAGGAACCTTTCTGAGGTCTGATCAGAAAATGTCTGGTTTTAAGGGCAAACTTAGGCAGTTTCCCACCAGTACTTTTGATTGGCTCAGAGGCAGGGGAGAGAGAAAAAAAAAAAAAAAAAAAAAGAGAGGCAGGTGAGCACAGAGACATGTCTAGGCAGAGTCCTGTGCAATAGGTGACTCAGAAGCACATGAGGCCTATGACTCATGCCCAGGACCTTAAAAACACAATAGGCCTTGCAACTGGACATTGTCCACCCTACACCGAGCCCAGGTTTAACAAGGTGATAACAGGACTAACCCTTTGAACAGGGCAGTGGTCCCACTTAGCACAATTGGCCATCCCTTTGAAAAGGGCAATGGCTCTTGGTAAACAACTTTAAGGGGCCCTCCATTTTGAGAAGGGCAGTGGCCCTGCTAAACAACTTAACAGCCAGGGAGGGGAGGCCACAGGAGAACAAAAACAAAATGGAGTAGCTGTAACAGACACCCGGAAGTGTCGTCCAATGCCTCAGCATGACCACTGTGGTCACCGTTTTGAACTCTGCTGCCCACTGGCCAGGTACACAGGTACACTTCTCTCCCCTTTAAAGCCCCATCAATTTTTGAAATTTCATTTCCTGGTTGCTTGGCATAGAGAGGTCACCTAGCAACTGCCCAGTTGACCATGCTGGCTACACGCTGTGTACTCCATGCAGACGCGCTTCTGCCTGGAGTACACAGGAGGTGGTGGATCTGTGGGGAGAAGAGGCTGTGCAGGCACAGCTCTAATCCAGCTGCAGAAACATCATTATTAACAGGCAGATCACTCGGGGCATGGGGGAGAAGGGCTATAAGAGCGATCTGCAGCAGTGTCATGTGAAAGCCAAGGAGCTGCAACAGGTGTTCCAGAAAGCCAGGGAGGCTAACAGTCATTCCGGTGCAGATCCACAGACCTGCTACTTTTACAAAAATCTGCATGCCATCCTTGGTGGAGACACCATCCCACTCCCAAGAGCACCATGGATACTTCAGGAAGTCCAAGTCACAGACCCCAGCTGTGAACAGTGAGGAGGACTATGGGGGACAGGCGACTGGGGGATCCAGTGGCACAGCGCGCCAGGACCTGTTTTTGGCTCCTGGGCGGTCCCTACAGTCCAGCACAGGTGAGCCTGATTCAAGGGAAGGAACCTCTGGTAAGAGTACAATTTGCTTTGATATTGCAGAGACACATCCATTCATTTACTTTTTTTTTTTTTGAACTTATGCTAGAAGATGTAGTGAAATCACCAGTAGAGTGAGAAGCAGATTGTCTAACGGTAGAGGGGAAGTAGAGTTGCTGAGAGGGTCCTGCAGAATAGTTTTTGTGTACACTGGATTGTCCCATGAATCCTTCATAGAGATCTCAAGGAAACTTTTGTGAAGGCAATCTGCAGTCCTCTGCCAAAGGTTTCTGGGGAGGGCTGCCTTATTTCTCCTGCCGTGGAAGGACACTTTCCCAGACCATGCAACAATTATTTCAGCAGGCACCATTGCAGCATGTAGGCTTGCAGTATGTGGCACCGATCTGCAGCCAGATGCCTGCAGGAGCTGTTCCCTTTCACCTACTGTTACTCTCAGCAGTGGAAGTCCAGCTAAAATCCTCACCACCTGTGGAAAAGAGTGCCAGTATTCAACTCAGTTGTCCTATATGCATATACTCATGCCCGTGAACTATCCCCGCCCCTTATTTTCCCAGTGTATCCTCTCCCTCCTGGGCTGTACTCACCATCGCTGGGACTGCCGCTCTGCTTTATGAATCTGAAAGGGACATGAGAATGTAGTGCTTACAATTTGTGTGGACAAAAGGAAGTGAATGCAGTATACCAAGTTTCAGTGTATCTTGTGAATACACTCAGAATAGTACCTCTGTGCATGGTATCTTTTGCAGCTGGAAATGTGGCCTTGAGGATCTCTGCATCCGCACCAGCAGAGTGGCACAGCCAGATAAGGAGAAGGAAGACAACGCAGGATGGCATGTTCTAAGAGGTTTTGCAAGCCTCTGCTGCTTTAGATACCCTCACAGACAGCATGGATGGGGATAGAGTGGAAAAGAAAGCAGCTAGCGCTAGCAGCTAGCACTTTTCAAGCAGCAAACAGACATGCTGTAGACTCTTGTGGACCTTCAAGTTCAACAGTTCCATGCTCACCTGCCTCTGCAGCCTATAGAGAACTGCATTCCATGTGGCGTCCAGGGCCACTGCACTATGCCTACCACTCCACCTTGGGGGAGAGTGCAGGCAGTCATAGCGGCACATGCACTAATCTGTGAGAGACATGGTTGGTGTAAGTGTTTTGTGAAATGGAAATGACTGTTTTCTCTTTTAACAGTTTTTTCTCCTGTATTTATAAAGTTTAATTCAATTATAAACATGTCTGTTTGCATGGTTTTGTAATAAAAGTCTATTTATGGAAATATAAGTCATCTTTATTAATTTACAGCATATGCTGGTAGGGGCTGACATCATTCACAGTTAATGGCAATAGCTGCATATGCGATGTTCTGTTGCTACACACACGGCACTCATTACAAGGTTCATACTGGGTTGCCAAAAAGCAATGCAAGGCAGAACACATTAAAACAGCACACATTACTGTGGCTCACTATTAAAATGGTATTTCAAAGCCTCCGTGAGCCGTATAGCTCCACATTGAGCTCTTCTTATAGCTCTGCTATCTGGCTGCTCAAAATCAGCAGACAGCCACTTCACTAAGGCAGAAACTTCTCTCCCTTTGCTTCACAAATATTATGAAGGACACAGCAGCCAGCTATAACAATTGGGATATTTTTCAAACAGCCAGAGGCACATTCAACTGTCATTCGGCGCCCACTGAGCCTGTAGTTGAAGTGCTCCCTTGCAGCTGTCCAGGGCTTCATGGGCCACAGGAGTAAGGGATCACTATTGGCATTTCAACATCCTCAGTGTTAATCCTCTGATCTGGAAAGAGAGTCCCTGCTTGCAACTTTCTGAACAGGCCTGTGCACCTTCCCTGACCAGCCCATGTTGATGTTGGTAAAACATCCCCAGTGATCCACCATTGCTTCCAGTACCACACAAAAGAAGCCCTTTCTGTTGATGTACTCTGTGGCGAGGTGGTCTGGTGCCAAAATAGGGATGTGTGTGCCATCTACTGCCCCAGCACAGTACAGGAACCCCCTTTACTGCAAAACTGTTCACTATGTTCTGCACGTTGCCCAGAATGTCAGTCCTTTGTAGCAAGATGTGATTAATGGCCCTGGACACTTGCATCACAGCAAGCTTCACGGTGGTTTTCCCAACTCCAGTTGATTCCTGACTGATTGGTAGCAATCTGGTGTTACAAACTTTCACACAGTGATACCATCTCACTTCTCCACTGTCACTGCAGCTCTTGTTATGGTGTCGCTGAGGGCAGGCAGATCCGGAAACGTGGCCTTGCACATCCAACAGTTCTACAGCCACTCCTTGTCATCCTAAACCTGCATGACAATGTGGTCTCACCAGTCAATGCTTGTTTCTTAGGTCCAGAACTGGTGCTCCACCATCTTCAGCTGCTCTGTGAACGCAGCCAACAACCTTGAATTATTTTTTTCTGTGTCCCACAGCAATCTAGCCTCTAAGGAATCGTCATGTCCTCCATGGCTCCTCTGGCAACACTGCAAATACTGCAGGATCAGGCATCCCTTACTTGCAACACTCCTCACAGTAGTAAAGAGCTGTGCAGGATCCATGCTTCTCACTCAGATGGCGTGCACACAGGTTTATGGGGCTTTAGAAAGAGGCGGGAAACATTATGCGATAGAGAAAACTGCATTATGGAATGTTGAAATCATGTTTCCAGGCACCCCTGTGCAACTTGTTTACCCCCATGAGGTATTGCAAACCCTTTCCAAAACACCCTGCACTAGATGGTGGCAGATTGCACAGTGGGATAGCTATTCACAGGTGCACTGCTCTCAGCCCTTATATTGATGCAAGTAAGTGAAGAGGTGCACTGCTGACACGAGAAATGTAGTGTGGACATGCAAAAATGATTTTAATTACTGTGGTGTCTGTACATCAACATAACTTATGTCAACATAATTTTGTAGCGTGCATACTCTCTGAAAAATCAGGCTCATTGTAGTAATCCCTCTTTTGCATCACAACAAATACTTTTGAAGTCATCTTATTAAAACGAAATAAAACATAAATGCTGTCATCCTTACAGTCCCAAAGCATATGCATGACAAACTGAAAGTGGGTAAGGAAACAGAAATCGATTTCAGATTTTAAAAGGATTATTATAAAAAAGCCAGGGAATAAAACTGTTTTAACATACTTGGAAATGCCTTGAAAATTCACTGTATGGGTTGAAATTATTTTTATGGTTAAAATTTTCTGCTTCCTTTGAAATACTCTGTAGCTTGCTAAAAATGCAAAAATTCATAGGGGGTGGGATACCGACTTAAAACTTGTCTATGGCACAGATGATATAAAATAGGCATTTTTAGTATATGTATATGTGTATGTCTCTGACAAAAGACTGTAAGATTTGATTTCTTTTGGGTTTTCTTCCTCAACATTGATTTGTAGGCAGTAGCAGAAATTGTGAATATAACTGAAACCAGAGTGTAATTCAAATATTAGTCGGAGGAAGGCCTCCTTGGGTAGCACTGCACTTGGTTCTGCTGTGCCTTGCACGATATTAGCCAGGTTACTTTATCCATGGAACAAACAGGATTCAGCCCTATGTACGTTGCTCTTCGATGTTCCATTTGTTTCCCTGAATATACAGTTGTGGCAGCAACAAGTAAACAAACTCAACAGGACTTTTCGTTTAGGAATAAGAATACATAAGGTTTTAATGAAAATCATCTCTTCCTAATGCCAATTGCAGAGCTATTTTATAAACTCTCTTCTGTCTTCCTTAGGATTTACAAATAGAGCGAGAAAGGACTGTTTACAATATATCTGGTGGCTGCACAGCCCTTGTTGTTGTGTATATGCTGGGGAAGCTCTACGTGGCAAATGCTGGTGACAGTAGGTAAGCAAAGCGGATCTCTAGGGTTTTTTGCCTAAAAATAATAATTTCCTTTGCAACAGGCAATTTGCAAAGTAGCTCAGTGGGGCCCTGCTCCTTGATTGGACTGCATCTCAATTCAAATAAGAGCAGTAATAATATGCCTTACTGTTTCTATGGAACAGTTGCAATAAGTATTTAATAGAAACTAAAACTAACATATGCCCACTATTCAGATAAGAGTGATGTTTAGAGAAGTTGAATTTTCTGCTGTTCCTTATTAACGGTTTCTAAATGACTCAATGGTTCTTGTGCAGTGTGAAGTAAAAAATCATTTACTGTGTGTTCTAGTGGAAGACTTTTATTAACCACTGTTTGAAATGGTCCTGTGTTTGTTTATAAGAATTGAAAGAACTGTTGTTGTCCCCCAGCCTAGTCTTGGAGGATCTCATAGCTAATCTTTGATGGGTTCAGAGCTAGTCAATTATGACAGATTTGATTAGTGCTTTTGTAACTGGACATATGAACAGGCTAGGATAGAATTAAATAAATAAATCCTGATTCAGATATTCACCTACCGCTCAGATTGAAACTTGATGGACTCTTTGGAAGTTCGGGTCATTTAGCTAACCTCTTTTATTTAATGATGATGATTATTATAGAATGTTGGCCACTGGCAATATCACAGAGAAAAAGCTGTTTTTCCAGTCTTCTGAGTCAGTCAAAACCAGGAACGTACTGGAACACTCTCTCTTTCCTCCCCACACGACCCCCAGAGAGAGAGGGAGACTGTTCTTCTAGATTTCCAGTCTTTTTGCTATTTGTGCAGCAGCCCTGTCATATTGGTAAAGAACAAGCTGAGAAAAGTAGGGAGGAGGGGAAGGCTGTTCTCTGGGTGGTATGGAGCAAGACTTCATAAGCCTGAGAAGGTGAGTAGGCAGCCCTAATATTAGACAGAAAATCATTAAAAGAAGAAAAATGTATCTGTATACTTGTGTGTCCACACGCATGCTTGTGAGTATATATTTTTCACAATTTCATTGTGTGCATGTATTGACTAAGATAGTGAGAGAACAGCTGTAGTGCTGCTCAGAAGCTTTAGATTTTTAAGGGGGCAGCAGGCCCAAATCTCACAGCTAGCAAGAGTAATCTCTTGTGCACACCATCCCAGTTCTCTGCATGCCAGTGCTGATTCTTCTTGATGTTTGTAGACACATATTGAATTAGGAACAAGGTATTGCATACTTTTCTTTTGAACTACTCATTAATTTCATCTTAACAAAAGACACTAAAATGTGAAGCTCAAATCCCCTTTGGACACACTGCATCAGGCCAAGGTGAAAGTGAACCAGGGGTGACAGTAAGCCGGTACGGGCCAGTATGGCACCCCGGTAAAAAGTGGCCGCCAGTACCAGCTCGTATCCAGCTGCCCCTTTTGCACCCACCATCAGCAGCCCTGCTTAAAGCACTGCCGCGACTTTAACGTTGTTGCCTCTTTTGTCCCCCCCAGCCAATGTACTGGTAAGTCTTCAGCTTTACTTTCACCCCTGAGGTGAACAAATAAGTGACATGCACATACACACTACATCACTCTGATACTAGAGTTAAACAGTCCTCAGAAATACTAGCCGCATCACTCTTTATGTCTCTTGCCTTGTATTCAGAACAATCACAGCTGGTTTCTGCTAGCTCTATAGATAAGAAATTGGATTGCTGACTCTTCCATTGAGCTGGCTAAATTGGAGAAGTTACGGTGTTGTCTTTTACAATCTGAACAAAAGTCTCCTCATCTTCAGCATTTCCTAGTGCTGTTCTTCACACAATACACGTTCAGACTTAGGAGCAACTGGGATCCTCAGTCTTAACATAGTAACTACAATCTATGCACTAGCTGCTTTTAGATCTTGCTTCCAGGATTAAATTTCTCTAGGCAGACTACAGACACAAGGCACCCTTTTTAATCACACTAGTAAAGCTCACAAGACACTATCCTGAATTCAGCTAATCCCTCAATCAGATAGAATTCTCCTTTCTGCATGACTAAAGGAGTATGATTAGAGAGTAGCAGTCATTGACTATATCATATGTGATCTTATTGCAGAGGGCTTTGCTTTTTATTCTGCCCCGCAGATTGTTCTGGAACAAGTACCCTGATATGGTAAAACACTGTATGACTGCCGCTAAAGGTTTTTTGAGGTTTTTTGCTCTGCAGTGATTTTAATTTTGTACCATCAATCCCAAACGTTAAGTGTTTGGAAAGAAGAGAGCACTCATCAGAGTGTACTGCCTCTGTACCTTTCTCATCAAGACCTAAGTGAGAACAGACCACAGCCTCAAAACGTTCTTTATGAAGGAGGCTTAGGTGGTTCTTGGAACTGAGTAGAATTGTTCTTTTGGAGTGGGAGGTGCTCTGGGTGTTAGTTACACAATGCCGAAAGGATCTTCTGGAATAAGCCTAAGTCCTCAGATCCAGCAGAGGACAATATGAGATGTTCTGGTTCAAAATCTTGGAAGTGAGGTTTTGGATTATTCACTTGAGTTGAGTTACTGAGAATTCTGATGGATCTGAGTGCCCTTGGAATCCCTCCAAAGTCCATGCTCAGAAGAAGAGGAAGTATAGGAATAGAGAGGGAACTAATTGAGCTACTGGGATAATCAGAGAAATGGAGAACTTGCCTTATGAAAGGAGACTTAAAGAGCTTAACTTGTCTAGCCTAACAAAATAAAGGCTGAGGGGAGATTTGGTCGCTCTCTATAAATACATCAGAGGGAGATACACCAGGGAGGAAGAGGAGGTATTTAAGTTAAGGATCAATGCTGGCACAAGAACAAATGGTTGTAAACTGGCTATCAAAAAGTTTAGCTAGAAACCTTCATCTAATTTGAAGTCTATCAGAGAACTGAAGTTCTAGAACAGCCTTCCCAGGGGAGTACTTGGGACAAAAAAACTAATTTGTTTCAAGACTCAGCTTGATAAGTTTAGGAAGGGGATGGGATGGTGAGATTGCTACCGTGGCAAATGGCCCATCCATCCATGTCTGCTATTAGCAAATATGTCCAATGGCCAGAGATGGGACACTAGATGGGGAGGATTCTGCGTTACTACAGAAAATTCTTTCCCAGGTGTCTGGTGAGAGGGTCTTGTTTACATTTTTGAGGTCTTAACAGTTTGTCATACTTGGAGTGGGGAAGGAATTTTCCTCCAGATCAGATTGGCAGAGACCTTGGAGGGTTTTCAACTTCCTCTGCAGCATGGATCATTTGCAGGTTTAAACTAGTGTAAATGGTGAATTTTCTGTAATTTGAAGTCTTCGCATCAGGATTTGAGGGCTTCAGTAACTCAGCCAGAGGTTATGGGTCTGTTACAGGAATAGGTGGTTGAAGTTCTGTTGCTTGCAATGTGCAGGAGGTCAAACTAATGCTAGAAGGAACAATCATGATAATTTAAAGTCTATGAGTCTAATAGCAATCATGGGTCTGATGGACTGAGTTGAGTTGTTGCCAATCATACATCAGTGCTGCTTCCTCCTTGGATCCCAGGGGTCCATAGAGTGAATAGGGCCTTTTCAAATCACTGGCAGTTGGATCTTCTGTTGTGAAGGCCCCACTGGCGCACACAGGTTTGTTGTGCTGAGTAATGGCTAGTGGCCTTTTCAGAACTTAGAGAGGGAGAGCTCTTTGACTAGCATGGCATCTCCTGCATCCAGTTCTAGATCTTTGACAACTGAACAAGTACCACCAACAAAGTTCTGCAAGGTTTTTGCTGGAAAAGTTCGTTGCTGCTTTAAAATCTCTAGATTGAGTTGAGTGTCTCAAGCACCTGATGCCTACTTCTCACCCTCTGCAAGGTAGAAATAAGAATACCAGGCTCAAGTCAGGTGCCAATCACCAAGATGGCAGCAGCTGAGAGTCTGCCTGCCTATTGCCAGGAAGTTCAGGCATATCCACATAGGGATAATTTGTCATATGGCTAATAAAAATACTGGTTCTCCATTGGCTTACACCTTGGTGATCATTTTGGCCTGTAGAAAGTGGGCACAAAATTCAACTAAATCAGAATAGTTGCTGTTTTCATCCACTTTGCAACTCCTTTTGAACAAGTATGAATGACTGCAATGAAAAGGGGAACAGTGAAATTGTAAATGAAAAGGGTAGGCTTACCAAATGTAAGTGGGAAACTTTTTTCTTTCCTGGGTGCTACATCTACATTGTGTAATTCTCTCAAGAGAAAAGAGATTCCTCACTACTTCCAGAAGGAACCACATACCTACCAAGTTTCAGTGGGGTAGCCTTGATAGTCTGTATCAGTATAAACAGTGAGGAGTCCTTGTGGCACCTTTAGAGACTAACATATTTATTTGGGCATAAGCTTTCATGGGCTATAACTCATTTCAGATATATGGAGTGGAAAATACAGTTAGCAGGTATAAATACACAGCATATGAAAAGATGGGAGTTGACTTACCAAGTGCGGGGTCAGTGCTAACGAGACCAATTCAATTAGGGTGGATGTGGCCCATTCTCAACAGATGACAAGAAGTGGGTTATGGCCCACGAAAGCTTATGCCCAAATAAATTTGTTAGTCTCTAAGGTGCCACAAGAACTCCTCGCTGCCTGTACGTACCAAGATAGATCTAATTTGTATGAGCAGCAGAGAGTCTTGTGGCACCTTATAGACTAACAGACGTTTTGGAGCATGAGCTTTCGTGGGTGAATACCCACTTCATCGGATGCATGTAGTGGAAATTTCCAGGGGCAGGTATATATAAGCAAGCAAGAAGCAGTCTAGAAATAACGAGGTTAGTTCAATCAGGGAAGATGAGGCCTTCTTTTAGCAGCTGAGATGTGAAAACCAAGGGAGGAGAAACTGGTTTTGTAGCTGGCAAACCATTGACGGTCTTTGTTTAATCCTGAGCTGATGGTGTCAAATTTGCAGATGAACTGAAGCTCAGCAGTTTCTCTTTGAAGTCTGATTCTGAAGTTTTTTTGCTACAGGATGGCCACCTTAAGATCTGCTATTGTGTGGCCAGGGAGGTTGAAGTGTTCTCCTACAGGTTTTTGTATATTGCCATTTCTAATATCTGATTTTTGTCCATTTATCCTTTTCCGTAGAGACTATCCATTTGGCCAATGTACATAGCAGAGGGGCATTGCTGGCATATGATGGCGTATATTACATTGGTGGACGGGCAGGTGAATGAACCGATGATGGTGTGGCTGATCTGGTTAGGTCCTGTGATGGTGTTGCTGGTGTGGATATGTGGGCAGAGTTGGCATCAAGGTTTGTTGCATGGATTGGTTCCTGAGTTAGTTACTATGGTGCAGTGTGCAGTTATTGGTGAGAATATGCTTCAGGTTGGCAGGTTGTCTGTGGGCGAGGACCGGCCTGCCACCCAAGGCCTGTGAAAGTGTGGGATCATTGTCCGGGATGGGTTGTAAATCCCCGATGATGCGTTGGAGGGGTTTTAGCTGGGGACTCTATGCGATGGCCAGTGGAGTCCTGTTGGTTTCATTCTTGGGTTTATCTTGCAGTAGGAGGCTTCTGGGTACACGTCTGGCTCTGTTGATCTGTTTCCTTATTTCCTCGTGTGGTTATTGTAGTTTTGAGAATGCTTGGTGGAGATTTTGTAGGTGTTGGTCTCTGTCTGAGAGGTTAGAGCAGATATGGTTGTACCTCAGTGCTTGGCTGTAGACAATGGATCGTGTGGTGTGCCCGGGATGGAAGCTGGAGGCATGAAGATAGGCATAGCGGTCGGTAGATTTTCGGTATAGGGTGGTGTTAATGTGACCATCACTTATTTGCACCGTGGTGTCTAGAAAGTGGACGTCCCGTGTACTGTAGATTGGTCCAGAGTGAGGTTGATGGTGGGGTGGAAGCTGTTGAAATCGTGGTGGAATTTTTCCATAGTCTCCTTCCCATAGGTCCAGATGATGAAGATGTCATCA